>NC_057798.1:44402646-44408695 GCF_018294505.1 Triticum aestivum | reverse complement strand
AGTCGTCTTCCTCTGCATCTATAATGTATTTGCTTTGCTTCTGAAGGTGAAAAACATGACAGACCTGCCGAGAAGCTACATTTTTGAAAGGGCATTTTGCTAGGCAACAAATACCAGGGCAGAGTTTTGTTAGCAAGCACAGTAAAAGTAAAAAAAAAGAGTTACTCTTGAAGTCGTCTTCCTCTGCATCTGTAATGTATTTGCTTTGCTTCTGAAGGTGAAAAACATGACAGACCTGCCGAGAAGCTACATTTCTGAAAGGGCATTTTGCTAGGCAACAAATACCAGGGCAGAGTTTTGTTAGCAAGCACAGTAAAAGTAAAAAAAAAGACCTAAATGCGCCCACCAACTGAGCCTTGCGCTCTACCAACTGAGCTAGACGGGCTTGTTGAGTGACTGCTTTCGAGGCCATAGATGATCATTTCCCCCTCAAAGGTGCAACAAGGAAGAGAAAGTACCTGCATAAAATGAGAAAAAAAAGTGATATATACAGCAACTGCTTCATCAATGAAATGAAAGACATGAAGGAATTTTCAGAAGATGGTCAGACTCGCCCAGGCCAATTGGCACGTACTATGGGAGAGCTCTACTACTGAAAGAATTCATACAAAGAAAGAAAAGTTTGTGCCACTCGGCTCATCAGTAATCGCCAATTATGGGACCATGAAATCTATTTGAGGAACACCCTTAACCAACAGGGGAGAGGTCTTGGCCCCCGGATGGTTATCCCCAGCATCTACAAGCTCAACCATTTTACAAATGATGATCACATTTTCTAGTACTATAGGTTTTTCCTGTTGCGCCTTAAATGAACTTCTTGTCTTCCTAAGTAGGGCTGGGGCAAGGCAAGGATCCCAGGAATATTTTGCTCACCAAATCCAGTATAGCAATCAATACCCCAGATATCCATGTTCTCTTGTAATAAGGTAGCATTAGGCCTTTACTGACGTTTTTGAGCTGCAAGCCAGTAATGATATTGAGAGGAAGGTTGAGAAACTGGAGAAATTCTTATGACGCTTAAGAGCTTACCTTCATGTGCTGATTGCCTTTTCCAGTCTCCAGGATAGGGAAGTGCATAGTATCATATTCGATTTGAGACACCATTTTATTTCACCAACTGGACCAACTGATAGTTCAGAATTCTACAGCTGATGATACTAAGCATGTAGAATCCTGAACCTCCCAGCAGCGCTGAATATGTTGGACAACAGAACAAAGTTGCCAGTGCCCTCAGGTCCTAGTTTCTGGATTATCTTAGCCACTTGCTTTCCTAAATCGATGTTCTTATGAACCCGGGGAGCTGCAAGCAAAGCTCCCCATACACGGACGTCTGCTTTCATTGGCATGCTCTGGATAAACTGATAGGCTTCATTAAGGACCCCCCCCCCCTTGCCAAAAGATCAACCATGCTGATATAGTGCTCCATCCTTGGAGTTATACCATACTTCTGCGCCATCATGTGAAACCAGCGTTTCCCTTCAGTCAAGAGCCCAGAAAGAAGGCCCAACGGATAAACCTAAAGAGGCGAGGATATAGGCATCGATCCTCTACAGGTAGTCTGGTGAAACGGCACCTTCGAGCCTAGGCGAGGGATAAACCTAGCCTTCGAGCCTAGGCGAGGGGAAGGGATGCCCTTCGATGTTAGAGGAGGCAGGTGTTGGGTCATCTCCAGCCCTGGTTTTAAGTCCTGTGTTCGACTCCTCTGCCGGTTGCTAATCCTCGAGGCTTCACTCGTAGTTGTTTTAGGTGCCTTTCTGTAGTGGGCTTCTCCTCAACTAGCAGCTCTTCATATGTTATCTTTTGTTTTGCTGGTTGTAGGTGTAGCGTTGTAAGCTGTTATTGCAGCCCCCTTGTATCGTTTGGCCGATGTTGTATGGTGGTCTTGTTCTTGTACTCTTGGCCGGTTGATGGCTTTGTTAATTCAAAGCCGGGCTCTTCTTGAGCCTTCGTCTTAAAAAAAAAAGTTCGTGAAGTGACGCGCCGCGTGTAGTGGTTGTTGGACTGCCTCGCCGAGCTTTATGCATGGCCGTTCATTTTGGCCATGGCCGTTGGGTTTGCAACGGCCTACTAGACAAGGAAATAACGGCTAGCTGG
Source organism: Triticum aestivum (assembly GCF_018294505.1). NCBI lineage: Eukaryota > Viridiplantae > Streptophyta > Magnoliopsida > Poales > Poaceae > Triticum > Triticum aestivum. The sequence continues at coordinate 44,406,601 of NC_057798.1, read as the reverse complement.
CAAATTTACTTTGCTTCATGCAGCGGTAGCCAAACAGCTCAAAGTATTTTTAATACTCTAAATTACTCTGATATGTCAAAACTGTAGTATCTTGCACCTATAGGCTAAAATACTGTAGTTTTCAATACTCTGGTTTTTTTAATACTTTGTTGTCAAACAGGGCCTAAGTTTACATACTGGTCGATCCAAAAATCTTTACCGTTGGGGTTATCCATCCAGTAAACTAATCACTTAATCAGCAAGTTTTACATCCCTAGTAAAACGCAGTGCGGGCCATCCAGTAAAGGCATCGCAGATACCCAAACCTCACATCTTTCGGCGACGAAGAAAGAAGCCCAACGGATAAACCTAAAGAGGTGTCGATCCTCTGCAGGTAGTCTGGTGAAACGCCATTGTCGGAATCCCTTGAGGTGTCGAGCGAGCATCAGATATATGCGCCGGCCATATCTCTTGCCTACATTCTATTCCAGGCTTGTGAAGCTGCGTGTAACATGCTTGTGAAGATATGTGGACTGGGCCGGGGGAATAACTTGATGCATCCATATCTTGCTTGGATTATTAATCCCAAGCTGCGTGTGACTCCTGCCTACAGGGATTGATTATTGGTGTATATGCTCGTGAAGATGCCACTCGTGTATCTGCTTGCCAAGATGCCATTCTCCATCGAATGGCTCGGATCAGCCACGTATACGCGACCTTTTTTTTCCGGTGAGATAAAGTTTTAAATACCGTGCAATGACAGCTAAATGAAATTAGATCCAGTTTTGCTAAAGTACACCTATCTAGATGTGCTATAAGTATTGCGCATCTGAGTCATATGTCATTGATTTAAATTAGATTTGTTGATATCACAAGTTACCGGATGGTAACCACAAGTCCCAGTACCGAAATCACTTTACCGACCCAAAAATCTTGAAGTTTAGATAAATTTTATCCGGATACAAAACTCATTAGAAAAGTCATCAGTATTTACAATTTACAGATAATCTCGGTGCCACATACGAAATAACTTTTTTCATGTGGGAACCAAAACCTTGACCTTACGTGCCTGGGAATCAGACAGGTGCGGAATATTTTGTTTCCAAGCCGGATTATTTATGCGCCCACAGGCTCTTCCTATCCATAGTTCCATACAGATACACATACACGTTACATTCTTCCCTCCCAGCTTGAAAGAAAACCACCATCACCAGAGCTTCAACTTGAACGATGGCGCACAGAGCGCTGGAGGTGACCCTGCTGTCGGCCAAGGACCTGAAGAACGTGAACCTGATCACGCGCATGGAGGTGTACGCGGTGGCGACCATCTCGGGCGACCCGATCACGCGGCAGTGCACCCCGCCGGACCCGCACGGCGGCCGCAACCCGACGTGGAACGCGACGCTGCGCTTCAGCGTCCCGGCCACCGCCGAGGAGGCCCGGGGCGGCTGCCTCCACGTCCTCCTCCGCGCCGAGCGCATGTTCGGCGGCGACCGCGACGTGGGCGAGGTCATCGTGCCCCTGGAGGAGATCCTTACGGGCGGCGGCTTCGGGGCCACCAGCTCGCCGCGGTTCGCGTCCTACCAGGTCTGCAAGGTGCACCGCTCCGAGACGCGCGGCCTGCTCTACCTCACGTACCGCCTCGGCCCCGTCGTCCCGCCGTCGCCGCCGCATGGAAAGCCGGCCGACGGGTGGCCGGTCGTCGGGTACCCGGCGCCGCAGGTGATGCCGTCTTCGCCTGCAACACCAGCCGGTGGCCATGGGGATGGGCCGTTTTCGCCGGCAAAACCAGCTGCTGGCTATGTGGATGTGTTGCCGTCTCCAAAACCTTATGGGTACGGGACGACGCCGCCGTCTCTAAAGCCAACCGATCAGGTGGTGTCCATGACAACTTCTCCAAAACCAGTCGGGCGTGTGGTGTCTATGCCACCGTCTCCAAAACCAGTTGAACATGTGGTATCCAAGCCGCCGTCTCCGAAACCAGCGGGGCGTGCGGTCTCCATGCCGCCTTCTCCAAGGCCAGCCGGGCATGAGGTGCCCATGCCGCCTTCTCCAAAATCACCCGGTGGGCATGTGTCGTCTCCGAAATCAGCCGGTGGGTATGTGCCGTCATCTCTGAAACCATCCGGTCATGTCATGCCACCATCTCCAAAACCAGACACGTCTATAGCCATGGCGTCGTCTCCAAAGCCTGCCGGTGGACATAACATAGCCATGCCATCGTCTCCGAAGCCATTCGGCGGGCATGCATCGTTTGTACCGCCGTCCCCAGCACCATATGGTGAGGCGGTGGGCGAACGCATTTTTACCATGACAGAAATCTACCGGTGTCCCATTATCCAGCGAGGAGCCGCCTCCACCCCTAACTAGTACCGGAGTACATGTTGAATAACAAGAGCATGTGGGTACATCACCTAGGTAGCATGAGTCGTACCCAGTGCTACACTTCTGGTGCTACTAGATAAGAGCAAGTGTACCATCAGCTGCTAAAAAGCTAGCAGATGAACTTCAAAAAAAAAATCTAGCAGATGTTTTAGTGGTGTATGCATGTAAGTCGGTTGTAAAAGCAATAAGAGCAATCAGGTTTCAAAGCCTCTAGTACTTGAGCTGCCTCAGTGGATGGCGATTGTGATGGCGGTCCTAACTTCAGCTAGGAAGAAGATTAGTTCCTTGGTGCTCTTCGCCGCGTGTCGTATCTGGCTCGAGCGCAATAACAGGGTTGTTTTCATGCCGTCATTAGTCCGTGCTGGCTTTGCCTCGTGGAAACTAGCTAGGGCTAGGTGAGGTGGCCCGAAGGAGGATAACTCTTGTGTTCTTTTTCTCTTGTGATGCAGGCCATAGCTTGTGGTGTGCTTGCTTGTAACTTTGTGCTACTCCTTTCCTATCTTTATAGGGTTTTTACCAGTCTCGCCATAGTTGTGCCACGATACTCAGTGTTGCCACACAAAAATGCGTTCTATATGACGTGCGGGACCACATTATATGACCAAAAGACCCCTAGACCCACATGTCAGAATCGGCTCTCTCTCCATTTCTTTATGACGTGCGGGACCCACTTGTCTACAAAGATGCAAAGAAAGAAGAACTAAAACTTGCCGGCAAGGTGGTTTGAAGCACCGTTTTAAATAGTGCGCTATATCATTTAGAGAGATCCCGCGGTAAGAAACTTTGGTCCTAACACATGAAGTGAAGTTTTAAATAGGGTGCTATAGCATCACTGTAGCGTTTAGAGAAGTCTGCCGCTAAGGGACATAGCCCGCTAGTTTTTTTTTAAAAAAGGAGGTTCAAACTCCGACCTCTACATCATTGTTATGCACACATCCATTTTATTAATTACTCAAAGTACATAACGAAGCTAACTAGGCCTGAAACGTTACAAGATATAAAATAGAGAGAGCAAGTTCTTACATGAGGCCAGGGGTACTTTGGTTATATAACGTGGTCAAATGGGTTTTGACATGGCGGTAACGGTGCCGCATGGCATTTTGGAGTATACATCTGAAAAATCTTTCTCAACGATTCCTATTCTACTAACAAGAGTAGACATGCAAAATTTATTTGTTACTGAAGAGAAAACCGTTCCAGTTGTTCCTGAATAGCTTCCTTCAAAAGGATTTCCACTTGCTCGGTGAATGTCTAATAGCATGATGGCATTTTCGAGCAGCTGAAACTTTTAGTGGCAAAACTGAGTAGCATGGCACAACTAATGTTGTAGCTGATAATAACCCATCTTAATATGTTTAGCTGATTTTTTTTTTGCATAAAGGACCACCTCACAAAGTTCAGGTCACACAAAAAAGAGAGTTTTGGTTCGGGTACATATGCCCCCTTTGGTATTTTACACGAATCTTAAAGTTACTTAAAAGGCTATCGCCATACTTGCCTGCATATCACGTATTGAATAGATTGATTTGCATAAAGAACACTATATTACCCTTTTTTTTATTGAAGGGGTGACTTCTAATCTCCAGCTTTA
>NC_057798.1:44294672-44402253 GCF_018294505.1 Triticum aestivum | reverse complement strand
TACATATAAGGTTAGTAGTTTTGTGAGACCGATACCTGTAAAGTTGTACTTTTTGGTTGAATACTCTTTGTGTGTAGATGAGGTCAGATAAAGTAAGCAAATTGTGTGTGGCCGTTGAGGAGAGCAATGCATGGAAATGGAAAAATACGCAAATTGAACAAAGAATTTCATTTTGTGGTATAGATCAATTGATTGATATAACTACAGAAAAATATCTATTTACCAAAATTTTACTAGAGGATGATAGTGTAGAACCCGCAGGAGATATATATGCATGATTGTGTGTTTGAGCGATGTAAAGAGAAACAAAGAATATATTTTTTGAGCAGTCACCCGGGGGAGAGCTCCCCACATGAACTTGATTTCATTCAAAGAAAAAATTGCTCCAGTTAATTAGGGAATCCGGATAAAAATCTGAACAAATTTAGTGGTTTTTATGCAATATTGGTTGTGATACTTATGATGACTTATTGGCCATGTTCAAGAATTTGTCCAATTAATCAGTTAACTTGCCGATCAATCCCTTGAGGTGTCGCATTAGATATATATGGGACGGCCATATCTTGCCTACATGCATTCTTGGCTTGTGAAGCTGCGTGTAACATGCTTGTGAAGATATTTGGACCGGGGGAACTTGATGCATCCATATCTTGCTTGGATTAATTCGAAGCTGCGTGTGTGTGCTTGCCAATCAGGGATTGATTGGTGTATATGCTTCGCAAAGATGCCATTCGTGTTTATGCTTGTGAAGATGCCATTCTCTGTCGAATGGCTCGGATCAGCCATGTATATGTGACTTTTTCCCCATGAGAAATCACCTTAGCGACAAAAAAAATCTGAATTTTTTGAATATGAATGAAATTTTGATAATGTTTATCCGGAATCCAAATATATCTATCTATTATATATTAAAAGTAATATACGATGAACTAAGAGCAAGAGAATTAGCAAAGAAAATCCCATGTTAATCAGAAAATACCGGCCTTGATCTTGCAAATATTTATTATAAAATGTTCTTAGGCATTCAATCTTCGGAACAACATAAATTTGGTGGACCCAGGCACAAACTCCAAATAAAGTCTTGTATCCAACACGTCTAAGAAACACGTTTACCTAGCTACTAGGCATCCATGTTTATAAAAAAACTACTACGCGGCCACGTTTAGAAAAAAAACCTACTAGGTGTCCAACACGTCTACAATACATTGAGATCTTCCATATGTATATGTTCCTATGTTCAATACGCGCAAAATATTAATCTCTTCCCTTCATAAGAAAATATTGACCTATTCAAAAGTCTGGACCATCTCTTCTATATATGAAAACAAAAGTATATTTTTTTCAAACATCAAAAATAAAAAATCTTAGAATAATACGATAGCCAACTAGTTGGTTAAATGCACAGCCACAAAATTTCATGGAAAATATTCACAACTTTTTCTGACACAGAATGATAAACTTTTTTTCCACATTCAATACGATAAGAGGCTATGCATTCATGTGCAGTTCGTGCCTTCTAGATTTGAATTGATAGAGTTTGTGTTGTAAACGACCACACAATAGACAAAATCCCACATCCCACGTATGTCTTATCAATTCTCCATGTAGTACCTCCTTATGTCGACTGCGACAACACCTTACCCACTAAAAATAGGTGGGCCGAGCGAAGCTTGCGATATCATTGGTCCACACATGCCGCCAACATCATTTTTGGCCGCCAGGATGCGTTGTGTAAAAGTGCACTGCACAGACTGACACATCTTGATGGCCTGACCACCATATGCTCTTTTACGGTTTCACCTACACCACAGGGCTGCAAGTCACACAGTCGCGAGGGAATTTGCCGCCATGCCTTCTTCCAATTCTTTTAAGCAAAAGCGAACCAAAGTGTGTGTTATGGAGTGATAAAAGGACAACATGCGGGCAAGGGGTTTATATTTCAAGAATAATCAGTTCACCAACCAACCTTCAGCCTAAAGCCAAGACAACATTCTATCCAGTGTAAGTCTCGGGAGAATCCATATAAAAGATAGGACCATGTCCACCAAAACAGTTTTCACATGGAGAGCTTTCAAGAATGGACAATGCAGCTGTGGAGATTTTTGGTGACAGCAAAACTAGAGTCTGGTCCATGACCTCTCAGTTTTGTCTTGTACTATCAGTCATTCAGTTGCATGTCTTGAATAGTGGAGCATTTAAAACTTCATCAGAATGCCCTTTGAGGTGCCAAGTTTCTACGTCCCAGCAAGTTTTGCCCCCACAAAGGGTTATCCAAAGTGATGGTGTCATGAAGTCAAAAGGAAAACCCCAAGGTATGTAAAGGTGCCATCCAAATTGAAACAAATTCAATACAATGATGGAATGATCTAAACAAGATCTGATTCTGTAGATTTCAGTTGCAAACCAAGTTGACACTGAACTGCTGTTGGCGTTGGTGCTTTCGCTCTAGGTCACGGGAAACTATTGACAATATTACAAAGGATTTGGTATGCAGTCAAGCTAGAATGACACAAACAGAACTTGCATCTCTAGTAGAAATCTCAGAGGTGCATGCTTAGTATCATCAGTTGTAGAATTCTGAACTACCAGTTAGTCCAGTTGATGAAACAAAATGGCGTCTTGAATATGATCCTGTGCACTTCCCTAACCTGGAGACTGGAAAAGGCAATCAGCACATGAAGGTAGGCTCTTAAGCATCATATAATAGTTTGTCCAGTTTCTCAACCTTTCTCTCAATATCATTACTGGCTTGCAGCTCAAATACATCATCAGAGGCCTAATGCTACCTTATTACAGGAGAACATGGATATCCTGGGTATTGATTTCTACTCCGAGGTATTGATTGCAGCTCAAAAACATTATGCAGCTCAAGAATTATGGAACGGAGGGAGTATATTGGATTTGGTGAGCAAAATATTCCTGGGATCCTTGCCCCAGCCCTAATTAGGAAGACAAGAAGTTCATTAGAGCTACAGTACTAGAAAGTGTGATCATCATTTGTAAAATGGTTGAGCTTTTAGATGCTGGGGATAGGCATCTGGGGGCCAAGACCTCTCCCCTGTCGGTTAAGGGTGTTCCTCAAAGACTTTTCTTCCATTGTTTGAATTATTTCAGTGAAAGAGCTCTCCCGTAGTACATGCCAATTGGCCTGGCCGAGCCTGACCATCTTCTGAAAATGGCATCATGTCTTTCGTTTCACTGAAGCACTTGCTGATCCATAATATTTTTCTCATTTTCTGCAGGCATTCTCTCTTCTTTGTTGCACCTTTGAGTGCACGATGAGGATAAAAGACCTTGGAGGCAGTCACTCAGCAAGCCCGTCTAGCTCAGTTGGTAGAGCGCAAGGCTCTTAACCTTGTGGTCGTGGGTTCGAGCCCCACGGTGGGCGCATTCATTTTTACAGTTTTTTTTTTACTTTTACTGTGCCTGCTAACAAAACTCTGCCCTGGTTGTTGCCTGGCAAAATGCTCTGCTGACAAACTGCATTTTCATGTGTGCTGACTTGTTGACACGTACAACAATGCAAAAAAGGTGATTTCATTTCTCAAATTCAGCGGGAAAAGTGGATCATAACTACAACAAAATACTACTCCAAAAAGCGTCTTACGTTATGGGACGGAGGGAGTACATTACAGGGTAAATCATATACTCGAATAATAACATACTTGATTGTATCCTTTACTATGTACAATGGATTGCTGTGAAAGGCCGTCTACTGATCTAAACATACATCTTACTTGGTGTTTATGTATGACAACAGGCACAGCAGGGGGTATTGTACTGGTGTTGGTCACCCCACCGTCTGAAGCAAAAAAACGCCTGCAAACCTCAGTGGTTGCTGCATCTGGACCCGGAAGCTGCTGCTAGGATATTCTTCTTCGTCGCTGGCGGCGGCACACCGTCCTCTCGCCGCCACCAGGCTAGGCAGGCACAGCCCAAGACTGGACCCTCTTCTGATGAAGTACTAAATTATGATTTAATATTTTATGCAGGGGAGAGGAGAAGACAACGGGAATAGGGTAGAAGGAAGAAAACTTGGTCCTGATTGTTGGTCCTTGCACATTCGTATGAAGTACATACCAATCGTTGGTCCTTCCACATTCGTAGTTGTAAACTTAAAACTGACATGATACAAATTTGATTGTGCTAAAAGAAATCAGTCAAACAACATAGCCAATAAGAAACTAATAACTACTTGATTCGATCGTTCAATATGGAACACAAAATGAGTGGCCGACTGAGGTCCTCTTCGTCGTGGGTCTTTTGCATAAATCTTCGGCATGCTTGCATTCACAAACACAGCAGCCACCATGGACAGAAGCAAGTTCAGTTCAGACAAAAAACATAAGTGTTACTCCATCCGTCCCATAATATAAGAACATTTTTCAAGCTAACATAGCTTAAAAAACGTTCTTATATTATTTTTTTTGAAAGAAAAAGGTAGAGATCGCTCTACCTTATATATTTCAAAACAGGCCGCAGCCTGGTGGACAAAAGTCCATTACAGGAACCACGTTCTTATATTTTGGGACGGAGGGAGTATATAAAGAGCTATGCAGAACCAAGAATCCTCTCAAAAATCTCAAATGCCCACCACCATTCTGCACCTTGAGCTTACAGAAAAGCAGCAAAAGCATCCAACGCCCGATGGTTCCAGCCACCATTCATAGTTCTACTTTTACAGTGATTCTTCTTTAACAAAATTCGACAAAACTCTTCGCTGTTAGAAAGAAGATTAAAACCCAGGCCACCCTGCTCTTTAGGAAGATAAACTTCCTCCCACATCAATTCATTATAACTTCTTGCAAAAGAAAATGAGCTACGAAAAACACCAACCATTCTACTCGCAGGAGGCAAAATCTTAACTACCAGCATTCCAATCTCTTGCCAAGTTCATTTTCAACAAGATTCCACCAAGATTTTATTACCCGCCTTCTTAAACCAGAGCTTGCAGGGACACAGCTCCCACAAGCAACAAAAGATAACATAGTTTACAGATACAAACATTATCGGAAAGCAGATTACTAAAGTGATCTGCCTGTGTTGTTTACACATCATCACTGTTAATCAGTAGGCCTCTCTCTCTCTCTTTTTACCTATTACAGTCTGACAAATTCTCAAAAAAAAAATACAATTTGAGAATGACACGCTGCCCAAATGTATGACAGAATACGAATGTGACAGTGGCCCAAAATGCCAAGACGAAAGAAATGGCAGTGACCACGGAGAGGATCGGGTCAGAATCATCAGGCGCACTTCCTACAGTACCATTCCGTCCCACAGGGCCTGAATGGGAAATGCATGATGTAAGGTTGTTGTTCCCTCTGTAACTGTCCATATCAAATGTGCTGAGCCGACCTGTGGCTGGTAGACATCCAGATAAGTTGTTGTCTGCCACAGAGAACACCTCTAGCGATGATAGCCGAGTTATCTGCCATGGTATCGATCCATTCAGCATGTTTTTTGATAGGTCTAAGCTTTCGATCTCACTCATGTTTGCGAAGGTTGTAGGAATTGGTCCAGTAAATAAATTGTTCGACAAATTGAGAGACTTGATGTGGCTCAGATTCCCTATCTCCTTCGGAATCTCACCTGACAGCATGTTTGCAGAAAAGTCAATGCCAGACATCGACATGAAGAAGTTCCGTCCGTATGTATAGGGGTTCCCTTTAGTTGTGAAGGTGAAGCCTTGGAGGTCATACTCACTGCTATACAGCAAGTCCACACCATAATCCCCCAATTCATAAGTACTACTACCACCTGAGGGCCAACCATCGTATTCATAAGCATCAATGGATCCAAATGGTATGCCACCAATACATGGTGGTATGGAACCCGAAAGTATGTTGTTCGAAATGTCAATTATACTCAAGTGTTGGAAATTACACAGATTTGAAGAGATCTGCCCCTGAAAGTTATTTCTGCTTATCAAAGGTACGCTGATTTGAGTAAGATAAAGTGTCCAGTCAAGGTTGCCCGTGAACTGATTATGGCTGAGACCCAAAGCTGTAATGTACGTGCTGTTGAAAAAGACACTCGGCGAGCCTGACAGTGAATTCCCAGACACACCCAGAAACTCAAGGTATAATGAAGTGCTGCAGTTTGGCATACACCCTGTAAAGTAGTTGTCTGACATCAGGAAATGTTAATTTGTAAATTCCTTGGTGAATGCCACCAGTTAAACCTTTACTAGCAAGGCTCAAAGCACGCAGTTCAGGAAGATCCCAGAATGAAGTGTCCAGTTCTCCTGCATGTACGTAAATCCATGATGGCTACATCCCCAGAAAGATTTCTATGGAGAGTCCCTTCAAATTTGTTGTTGTCTAGGTATATTTCCCACAGGTCAGCAGAGAAGCTACTAGCTCCATCAAATATATTACCCCCGAGAGTATTGTTTGAGAGCTTCAATATATCCGGTCTATATGGCAATCAGTGAACAAGCAAGATGGCACTTTTCCTGTAAATTTGTTATTTGATAGGTCCATAACTGATAAGTTGCTCACGTGGCACAGTGATGGTGGTATAGTTCCAGAAATAATATTGTGGGAAACATCAAGAACAACCAGATTAGGAAACATTAAACTGATGTTGGCTGAAAGCTCTGTCCTTCAACTAGGTTCAGTGATATGTTCACCAGTTTGAGATTAGTTTGGTGTTGCCATATCAGATCTAATGATCCAACTAGCAAGTTATTTGCAAGATTCAGGTAAATTAGTGTCACTTCATTTGTCAACAGCCAACTGGGCATGCTTCCAGGTAAATTATTGTTGGACAAATCAAGAAACTTCAGACGATGCTGTGTGCGTAGGAAATGTGGTTCTGTAATGATGCTCTTGTCAAGGTTACACCAAGAGAGCTTTAGTGTTCTCAATCTAAATTTAGGTACCCAGCCGTGCATTTTCACTTGAACAACCAAATCGGTATTCCTAGACAGATCTATCTGTTTGAGCTTCGTGCAGTTTCTTATCCAGAAGAAATCAAATGTACTGCTTAGCTTGTTATCAGATAACCTGATAGTTTTAAGCAACGAGGAACATTTCCAAGACGAGTTTATAGGTATAGACCTTGCAAGAAGTTTCCTGAAAGATCCTAGTACTCAAGGTATAGGGGTGCAAATAGGGATGCTGGGATGCTACCACTCAATTGATTGGATTTCAAATAAAGTTCTCGCAGGTTCCAAGATGAGTTTATAGGTATATGACGTCCTTCAAAGAGGTTTTCTGAAAGATCCAAGTGCTCAAGGAATGGAAGTGCAAATAAAGATGCAGGGAGGCTACCACTCAATCGATTGGATCTCAAATGCAATCTCGTAGGTTCCGGAGATTTTGGAAACCTGTCATGTATTCTTGCATTAAATCAACTAAAAACAATAATTTCACCAACTGAAAGGGAATGTTGAACTCATCGTACGTACCTATATTCTGAAGAGCCCCACCCATGTTGTTTCGATTGAGATTTATGGCTTCCAAAGAAACCAATCTGCCGATGGATCTTGGGATAGCCCCGAACAAATGATTTGTGATCAAAACTACTGGAAAAATAAAATAAAATTAGAGTTGCATTGCATGCATTGCAATATGACTTACATACCCTCGAAATTTTGTAAATTAGCTTGTTGTCCAGAGAAATCCAGTAGCTGAAGCTCCCGAAAGGAAGAAAAAATCTTCAAGTTAAGATTCCAGCATCCATCTCTCATACCAGGCGAGTATTGGGGCAAGTCCTGGAAAAGGTCAAGATGCGATATCCGCCGCGTGCTACTGTTGCATGTGACCCTTTCCCACGAGCAGCAGTCAAATGAAAAACAAATCCAAGATGATATCATGAGCGAGGACACCCTTTGGTCGATTCAGAGTTGGAAGAATGATACATTGAACTTGAAAACATGATCTAGTCCATGCTCAAGGAAATATTTGCAGGCGCCAATGCTTCCTAATACTAGCTAGCAGCCCATTTCAAAGAAAGGGGTTTTAACTTATTGCATTATGTTCAGCTGGGATGTACTACTCCCTAAAGTTAGTATAAAGTTGAGTCACTTATTTTGGGACGGAGGAAGTAGTATTTTCAGTACATACTTGTTCTGCTCCTTGTGGGTTTATAATTGGCTGAACCAAGATAATAAACTTGATTCGTAAAAAAAGTTTAGTCCATGGTCAAGGAACGCATGCTTGGATTGGAGAACAACTTTAGCTAATGGCAGTGTTGGCTCATCGAGGAACATTTTGTTTGATAAGTCTCCACCAAAAAACATCAGATTAGTGGCCAAACTTGGACCATGACCGAACCATTAAGCACTAATCTTGGGCATATATAATATTATCTTGCAGGCACTTTGTGGACTTGACTGACAAAGCTCTTGCGCTAGATATGGAGGCTAGGAGGGGCCTGAAATATGCACGAACTTCCGAGTTGGCCGCAAATCACAGCTATCACTCTGTCCTTGGTCCTGGGTGCAGAACCAGTAGCCAATGATACAGGGTTTCGGTTGCATTTCAGTATGCCTAAACCAGACCCTTGGTACTTGGTACTTGGTACTGGGTGCAGAACCCCTACCAGTATGCCTAAACCAGAACCTTGTAGGAGTAGCTTGTACCTATCTACCAGTACAAGCTTTTATCCAAATCATACTGAGCCTCAGGTCATTCAGAATATGACGGGAATGGCAATGCCAATTTGCCAATATACATTAGATATTTATAGGGGTGAATAACACATTGAGCTTCAGTTAGCAACACTACCTGAAGAATACCTGCATGCACATGCTATCTGAAAAAAGGAGAGTGTGGATTCATATACTCAGCCTAAAGCGAGAGCTCTGTTCCAAATACTCCTTCTGCAGTCTGGGTACTGTACGGGATTGGGCTCAATGAGATGCCGCCGCCCAGTACGGGATTGTAGCTATATCTCGCTTATTCCGAGACCTATGCTTCTCTCGCCTTCGGCGATGTTTGAGTGGGCCGGCTGAATAGCACCTACAGTATGTCTCAGCAGTAGGAGCGTTTCCGAAAGGTTCTATATTACGAAACCCTTAGACCCTATGTTTTGTCTGATTTATTTATTTAATTTTCTGTGTTTTCTCTTCTAGTTTATGATTTTTCTTTTCTTCTTTGTTTTTCCTTTAACTTCTTTATTATTATTATTATTATTCGTTTTCCTCAATTATTTATTATTATTTCCATTTTCTAAATATGCGATGAATTTTTTAAATACTGGTTTAACTTTTTAATACATATAAAACATTTTTAAATACATGTTGAACATTTTTAAATGGACATTTTTTTTAAATAAAGAGTGAAAATTTCGTAAACACACCTTGAAATTTTATAAAATTCATCATGGCCTTATTTTTTTTATTCATGCGATTCTAAATGTCATGAACATTTTTTTGAATGGTATCAACAATTATTTTGTATTACGCTAACAGATTTCTTTTAGTATTTCACGAGTATTTTCTAAATGTGATAAACATGGTTTAAATGTGTGACCTTTTTTCTAATGTTACGAACATTTCTGAACTGTCTGTATTTTTTTATATTACATTGATAGATTTTTATGTGTGATAATCATTTTTAAAACAACGTAAGCAACATTTTTGAAAAAAAAACATATATAATTTATAAAAAAAGTAAAAACAAAAAAGAAGAAAGACCGAAACAGACCTATGATAACAAACCAACATTATTGAATGAAATTTATTAAATTGCATTCAAAGGGAAAGCCACCATACTAGCATGCCGAGGGCGCTGGATGGGCTTGGGCTATAGTGGGCTATGGGGTGCCGCCTGGAGATGGTGGGCGGCGACAGACGACAATCGTTGGAGTGCCCACAAAAAGACAAAACAGGGGAGTAGAGAGAGGATTTGGGGAGCCTCGTCAAACTGCCCAAATGTGAGCAGGGAGAGACAAGTTTAAGGACTTGTTCTTCAAAATTTTGAGGGGTTAAATCATTTAAGGAAAAGGCTAGCTCACTTTTAAGAGCATCTCCAATAATATACCTAAATTTTGGCTCGAGACCTAAAAACTGAAATTTTGGGGTTGTTGGCTCAAAAAATGATCCCAACAACATGCCCAAACCTGCATGGGGACAAAAAAAAAGGGTAGCCACCAAAAATTTGCTACCAAGGACCTATATTTGGTTGTACCTACCGCACTACAAAAAAACACCAAAACCGGTTGCAGGAAAGCCAACCGCTCGGCAGGAACATTCTGCCGTGTTGCATCGACTGCTGCCATGACTGCCGCCAGCCACCGCTAAGCCGTGGAAGGCATCTCTGATGTGATCATCATTGCCACCAACCTCCCCGTTGTCATACCTCCCGTGCGTACCGCCACCTCTGGGACGAACCAAAGGTCGTATGCCACCTAGGGCTCGCACCTCCAGCAACAGCTATCGTGGCCGCCAGAGAAGCGCCACAAGACCCCGCTGTCATGACTGGGCTCCCCCAAAGGCGAAGAAGCTCGCTAGGAACTGGCCGCTGCTCGATCCAGCGGTCGCGGCGGCGACCCGCGCGAAGAAGAAGGTGACAACTGTGGCACAAGCTCGCCATCGACCGTCCCTTCCCCGCGCTACAGGCTCCTACAACACCTCCTCGCCCCCTTCTCCTCCCCTCCCACCGCTGCCTGAGATTGAGTCGACGTCTCCTGTTGCCACGGTCGCCCAGCACCCCCTACTTGTTTGATCAAATGACCGAGAGTTAAAAAAACTATTTTCTCATTGAGTTCCTCGTATTTTTGTTGACATTTGATATATGTAGTGTGAATGATGACAACGGAAACAATGGTGCCATCGGAGAGAATGCAAGCACTAGTGGTGGCAATGGAGGTAAATGACATTTGAGAGCTCTATGTATTGTCGTTTGCATTTGTGATGCACAATGCTTATGATTTCAAGGTTAAATTTCAACTTCAATTTGAAATGTTGTCAATTATGTGTGGTGTGATGTTGAAAATTTCAAATTATCATTGCATACATTTTTGGGCATGCATGTAATTATGGAGTATTCCCTACGTCCCATATATAAGAGCGTTTTGCTACTAGTGTAGTGTCAAAAATGCTCTTATATTATGGGACGGAGGATGTAGAAAATTAAGAACATCAAAATATAGGTATTCAGTTTTGGGTATGCTGTAAAATCAGAAAAAGAAACGATACCCAAAATTTGGCTATCATGTTAGAATTTAAATGAACCCGTACGTGGAATGGAAGACCTGTCAAACGTGATTTTTAACCCGTATGTCATAATCAGTTGGTGAGAACCTCGATTGAAATTCGAATTTATATTATTTTTTACCATGTTGCAACAGTAACCCAAAGGCACAGAGGAAAAGAATTTGCCACAACATGCGGACGCGAGAAAACAGCGGTCGTCAGACCAGCGAACGAACCCAGCTCGTCTCTCCTTCGCAAGTTTGTCCACGCGACCTCGCCTCCACTCCTCTCGGATCATCAAAAGATTCAAATGATCCGCTAATTCAGCCACCACCCTAGCTACTACGGCCGGCCACCATGTCGTCCTTCGACTCCGTCGCTGCCATCGCCGGCGACGACGAAGCGCTCGCACATTCTCCCTTTGGCATCTCCGACGGCTACAACGCCGAGGGCAGCCGGGGCCACGGCATGCATCGCGGCCACCGCTTCGCCACGTCCTACTCCTCCTTCGGCACCGCCCTCTCCGAGGACGACCTCGTGGGGATCGCCGGCGAGGGGTTTGGCAGTGGGTATGGCGCGTACACCATGGCGCCGGACTCCAACGGCAGCGGCTACATCGGGGTCGAGGAAGTGCTGATGGGCAGCCTGCTCCAGGGCGGCATCGGTGGCAGCATCGATGACGACCTGTTCGTCAGGGCTGTCGACGACAGGGCCGTCCTGCCGCCGCCGGAGGCCATGAGAGACGAGGGCACCCTCCGGCGTGAGTGGCGCCGGTGAGCACTATATACAATCTCTTCTATATACATCAGGTCGCCGTGTACGCAGATTTCTGTGACATGCATGCCATTTACTCATGATCGCCAACATTTCAACACTTGAGTTGACAACATCTGGTTTCATTCATGTCGCAGCCAAAACAGGTTGAGGCTGGAGGAGAAGGAGCGCAAGGAGAGGGAGCGGCGCGCCGAGATCATCGCGGAGGCCGAGGAGTTCAAGAAATCCTTCCTGGAGAAGCGCAAGCTCAACTGCCAGAGGAGGCGCACACACAACAGAGACAAGGAGAAGGCATGTTCCACTTCCATCTTCTTTTTTATCTCAGTTAGGCTGCATGTTCCACTCGGATGATCAAAGTCAAATGCAAATGCCAGGTGTTCATGGCGAACCAGGAGAAGTTCCACAAGGAGGCGGACCAGCAGTACTGGAGGGCGATCGCGGAGCTGGTCCCGCACGAGATCCCGGGGCTGGAGAAGCGGGGCGCCGCCGGCAGGAAGAAGGAGCTGGAGAAGAAGCCCAACATCGTGGTTGTGCAGGGGCCCAAGCCGGGCAAGCCCACGGACCTCTCCCGGATGCGCCAGGCCCTCGCGAAGCTCAAGCAGAACCCGCCAGCGCACATGGTGCCGACGCCCCCGCCGGAGGCCAAGGAGGAAAAGAAGGACGGCGACAAGGACGCCAAGAAGGACGGTGGCAAGGGTCCAAAGCAGGCGGAGGAGAAGAAAGACGGCAAGAAGGTAGCCGGAGAAGGCGAGAAGAAGGCGACGACCGGTGTCGGGAAGGCTGCGACAGGTGGTGGCAATGCTGCTGCCGCCGCTCCCCCGGCGGATAAGGCACCTAAACAACCGGCGACGAAGAAGTGACTGTGGTAATAGCACCTGGACCCGTCCATTGCGTTGCAGTTCATTCTCTTCTTCTAGCGGTGATTTTAACTTCAGCTCAGTTTGTTTCTGTTTCATAATATATGTTATGCATAAACTATTCCGAGTTTGGTCATTCAAGAATTGATTAAAAAGGTTCATCTTTTGGTTCATCGAGAGTTGTAGAGTTCACTTATATATTTTTCATCTTTGAAATGAATGGACTTACAAATAAGATGGAACTGGTGAGTTTGCAGTTATGGTTTCAAAAACCGCCAATTTGAAATTTTTTGCAAAAACATACCCGTATTGTGCCCAACTTTCACAAAAAACACTGATGAGGCAGTTACTTAATTTTGACCCCAATTGTGACAGATGTGGCCCACCCGTCAGAACCTGGTAAACGATAAAGGAATGACCAAAAGTTCATGGTTTAAAAAATGTCCATGAATCTTTTTATATACAGCGGTCGTGTTTACCCCATCCATAAAGGAATCTTTGCAAGGCGCAGATTCTACAATTTTATCATTAATTGGCATTTTGTCTCGGGGGTTGCATGGCCAAACTTTCTTAACCAAGTCAGGGAACCCCTCCCTAGCAAGCCATTCCAGCTCAAATTTAAACTGTGTCTGGTTAGATCAGTTAGAAATGGAACATGATCTGATATGGCATCAAATTTTTTTCCCGCGCCCATACCAAAGATGGAGGTAGAAGAAATCTGTATGCCTAGTCGATGCCACTAGCATCCGGTCAAGTTTGTCATATGTACCAAACATAGTGAGCTCTTGCAAATTCAAGTTGCCAGGAACAACCTTGAACATGAAAGGTCACCGACTGCCAAACTGGTCATTTCTTTTCTTCTCTTCTAATAACGGAGGTGAAGGAAATATGCCCTAGAGGCAATAATAAAGTTATTATTTATTTCCTTATTTCATGATAAATGTTTATTTCATGCTAGAATTATATTAACCGAAAACTTAGTACATGTGTGAAAACATAGACAAAACATATTGTCCCTAGTATGCCTCTACTTGACTAGCTCGTTAATCAAAGATGGTTAAGTTTCCTAACCATAGACATGTGTTGTCATTTGATGAACGGAGTCACATCATTAGGAGAATGATGTGATGGACATGACCCATCCGTTAGCTTAGCATTATGATCGTGACAGTTTCATTGCTACTGCTTTCTTCATGACTTATACAAATTCCTCAGACTATGAGATTATGCAACTCCCGAATACCGAGAAACACTTGGTGTGCTACCAAACGTCACAACGTAAAAGGGTGATTATAAAGGTTCTCTATAGGTGTCTCCGAAGGTGTTTGTTGGGTTGGCATAGATCGAGATTAGGATTTGTCACTCCGTGTTTCGGGGAGGTGTCTCTGGGCCATAGGTTCTATCTGTTGGGGAACGTAGCAATAATTCAAAATTTTCTATGCATCACCAAGATCAATCTATGGAGATTCTAGCAACAAAAGAGGGAGAGGATGAGTGTATCTTCATACCCTTGAAGATCGTGATGCGGAAGCGTTACAAGAACGCGGTCGGTGGAGTCGTACACGAAGCGATTCAGATCGCGGTCGAATCCGATCTAAGCACCGAACAACGGTGATTCCGCGTTCAACACACGTACAGCCCGGGGACGTCTCCTCCTTCTTGATCCAGCAAGGGGAGAGGAGAAGTTGAGGGAGAACTCCGACAGCACAACGGCATGGTGGTGGTGGAGCTCGTGGTTCTCCAGCAGGGCTTCGCCAAGCACTACGGAGGAGGAGGAGGTGTTGGAGGAGGGAGAGGGCTGCGCCCGAGAAGAGGTGTGGCTGCCCTCCCACCCCTCCACTATATATAGGGGCAAGGGGAGAGGGAGAGGCGCCCTAGGGTTTCCCCTAGGGGCGGCGACCAAGCAGATTGGATCTCCCTAGGGAAAATCCTAGGAAGACTTGCCCCCCAAGCCAAGCAGGTGGACGATTGCCTCCCAAGCCAGGTGGAGGCGCCCCACCTCCCCAAATAACGTGGGAAAGGGTGTGGGGGGCGCACCACCTCTTAGTGGGCTGGTTTGCCCCTACCCCTTTGGCCCATGAGGCCCTCCAACACTTGTCGGGGCTCCCGAAACACCTTTCGGTCATGCTGGCCATAGCCTGGTACCCCCGGAACACTTCAGGACTCCAATACCCTTCGTACAATATATCGATCTTCACCGTCGGACCATTCCGGAACTCCTCGTGACGTCCGGGATCACATCCGGGACTCCGAACTACCTTCGGTAACCACATACTATTTCCCATAACAACTCTAGCGTCACCGAATCTTAAGTGTGTAGACCCTACGGGTTCGGGAACCATGCAGACATGACCGAGACGTTCTCCGGCCAATAACCAACAGCGGGATCTCGATACCCATGTTGGCTCCCACATGTTCCACGATGATCTCATCGGATGAACCACGATGTCAAGGATTCAAGCAATCCCGTATACAATTCCCTTTGTCAATCGGTACGTTACTTTCCCGAGATTCGATCGTCGGTATCCCAATACCTCGTTCAATCTCGTTACCGGCAAGTCACTTTACTCGTTCCGTAATGCATGATCCCGTGACTAACTACTTAGTCACATTGAGCTCATTATGATGATGCATTACCGAGTGGGCCCAGAGATACCTCTCCGTCATACGGAGTGACAAATCCCAGTCTCGATTCGTGCCAACCCAACAGACACTTTCGGAGATACCTGTAGTGCACCTTTATAGCCACCCAGTTACGTTGTGACGTTTGGTACACCCAAAGCATTCCTACGGTATCCGGGAGTTGCACAATCTCATGGTCTAAGGAAATGATACTTGACATTAGAAAAGCTCTTAGCAAACGAACTATACGATCTTGTGCTATGCTTAGGATTGGGTCTTGTCCATCACATCATTCTCCTAATGATGTGATCCCGTTATCAATGACATCTAATGTCCATGGTCAGGAAACCATGACCATCTATTGGTCAACGAGCTAGTCAACTAGAGGCTCACTAGGGACATGTTGTGGTCTATGTATTCACACATGTATTACGGTTTCCAGTTAATACAATTATAGCATGAACAATAGACAATTATCGTGAACAAGGAAATATAATAATAACCATTTTATTATTGCCTCTAGGGCATATTTCCAACAGTCTCCCACTTGCTCTAGAGTCAATAATCTAGTTCACATCACTATGTGATTGTAATGAATCCAACACCCATGGTGTTTGATCATATCTCGCTTGTGAGAGAGGTTATTAGTCAACGGGTCTGAACCTTTCAGATCCGTGTGTGCTTTACAAATCTCTATGTCATCTTGTAGATGCAGCTTCCACGCGCTACTTGGAGCTATTCCAAACAACTGCTCTACTATACGAATCCGGTTTACTACTCAGAGTCATCCGGTTAGTGTCAGAGTTTGCATCGACGTAACCCTTTACGACGAACTCTTTTACCACCTCCATAATCGAGAAAATTCCTTAGTCAACTAGTTACTAAGGATAAGTTTGACCATTGTCCTGTGATCCATTCCTGGATCACACTTGTACCCCTTGTCTGACTCATGGCAAGGCACACTTTAGGTGCGGTACACAACATAGCATACTGTAAAGCCTACGTCTAAAGCATAGGGGACAACCTTCGTCCTTTCTCTCTATTCTGTAGTGGTCACGTCTTGAGTCTTACTCAATACTCACACCTTATAACACAACCAAGAACTCCTTCTTTGCTGATCTATTTTGAACTCCTTCAAAATCTTGTCACGGTATGTGTTCATTTGAAAGTACTATTAAGCGATTTTGATCTATCCTTATAGATCTTGATGCTCAATGTTCAAGTAGCTTAATCCAGCTTTTCCATTGAAAAACACTTTTCAAATAACCCTATATGCTATCCAAAAACTCTACATCATTTCCGATCAACAATATGTCAACACCATATACTCATCAGAAATTCTATAGTGCTCTCACTCACTTCTTTGGAAATACAAGTTTCTCATAAACTTTGTATAAACCCAAAATCTTTGATCATCTCATCAAAGCGTATATTCCAACTCCGAGATGCTTACTCCTGTCCTTAGAAGGATCGCTGGAGCTTTGCATACTTATTAGCATCTTTTAGGATTGACAAAACCTTCTGGTTGTATGACATACAACCTTTCCTCAAGAAAATTTTTGAGGAAACAATGTTTTTGACATCCTATCTGCAGTAACTGCTAATATAATTCCAACAGACTCTTAGCATCGCTACGAGTGAGAAAGTCTCATCGTAGTCAACTCCTTGAACTTGTCGGAAAACATCTTAGCGACGTCGAGCTTTCTTAATGGTGACACTTACCATCATTGTCCGTCTTCCTTTTAAAATCCATCTGTACCCAACAGCCTTACGACCATCAAGTAGTTCTTCCAAAGTCTACACCTTGGTTTTAGACATGGATCCTCTCTCGGATTTTATGGCCTCGAGCCATTAGTCGGAATCCGGGCCCACCATCGCTTCTCCATAGCTCGTAGGTTCATTGTTGTCTAGCAACATGACCTCCAAGACAGGATTACATACTACTCTGAAGTAGTACGTATCCTTTTCAACATACGAGTTTTTGTAGTGACTTGATCCGAAGTTTCATGATCAATATCATCAACTTCCACTTCAATCGGTGTAGGCGCCACAGGAACAACTTCCTGTGCCCAGCTACACACTAGTTGAAGTGACGGTTCAATAAACCTCATCAAGTCTCCACCATCCTCCCACTAAATTCTTTCGAGAGAAACTTTTCCTCGAGAAAGGACCTGATTCTAAAAACAATCCCTTTTGCTTCCGGAACTGAGACACGAGGTATACCCAACTGTTTTGGGTGTCCTATGAAG
The DNA here is from genome assembly GCF_018294505.1 of Triticum aestivum. Lineage (NCBI taxonomy): Eukaryota > Viridiplantae > Streptophyta > Magnoliopsida > Poales > Poaceae > Triticum > Triticum aestivum. The sequence goes on along the minus strand of NC_057798.1, from coordinate 44,384,605 downwards.
ATGCATTTATCCGCTTTGGGTTCAAACTTATCAGGCTAAAACTTTTCACATAAGTGTCGCAGCCCCAAACTTTTAAGAAATGACGGCTTAGGTTTCTCTAAACCATAGTTCATACGCTGTCATCTCAACGGAATTGCGTGGTGCCCTATTTGAAGTGAATGCGATTGTCTCTAACGCCTAACCCATAAACGATAGTGGTAATTCGATAAGAGACATCATGGTATGTACCATATCCAACAGGGTGCAGTTATGATGTTCGGACACACCATCACACTATGGTGTTCCAGGCGGTGTTAGTTGTGAAACAATTTCCACAATGTCTTAATTATGTGCCAAACTCGTAACTCGGATATTCATCTCTATGATCATATCATAGACATTTTATCCTCTTGTCACGACGATCTTCAACTTCACTCTGAAATTACTTGAACCTTTCAATAATTCAGACTTGTGTTTCATCAAGTAAATATACTCAGCATCTACTCAAATCATCTGTGAAGTAAGAACATAACGATATCCACTGCGTGCCTCAGCACTCATTGGACTGCACACATCAAAATGTATTACTTCCAACAAGTTGCTTTCTTGTTCCATCTCATTGAAAACGAGGCCTTTCAGTCATCTTGCCCATGTGGTATGATTTGCATGTCTCAAGTGATTCAAAATCAAGTGAGTCCAAACGATCCATCTGTATGGAGTTTCTTCATGCATATATACCAATAGACATGGTTCGCATGTCTCAATCTTTTCAAAAACGAGTGAGTCCAAAGATCCATCAACATGGAGCTTCTTCATGCGTTTTATATCAATATGACTCAAATGGCAGTGCCACAAGTATGTGGTACTATCATTACTATCTTATATCTTTTGGCATGAACATGTGTATCACTACGATCGAGATTCAATAAACCATTCATTTTAGGTGCAAGACCATTGAAGGTATTATTCAAATAAACAAAGTAACCATTATTCTCCTTAAATGAATAACCGTATTGCGATAAACATAATCCAATCATGTCTATGCTCAACGCAAACACCAAATAACAATTATTTAGGTTTAGCACCAATCTTGATGGTAGAGGGAGCATGCGATGCTTGATCACATCAACCTTGGAAACACTTCCAACACATATCGTCATCTCACCTTTAGCTAGTCTCCGTTTATTCCACAGCTTTTATTTCGAGTTACTAACACTTAGCAACCGAACCGGTATCTAATACCCTAGTGCTACTAGGAGTACTAGTAAAGTACACATTAATATAATGTATATCCAATATACTTCGGTCGACCTTGCCAGCCTTCTCATCTACCAAGTATCTAGGGTAGTTCTGCTTCAGTGACCGTTCCCTCATTCCAGAAGCACTTAGTCTCGGGTTTGGGTTCAACCTTGGGTTTCTTCACTAGAGCAGCAACTGATTTGCCGTTTCATGAAGTATCCCTTCTTGCCCTTGCCCTTTCTTGAAACTAGTGGTTTTACTAACCATCAACAATTGATGCTCCTACTCGATTTCTACTTCCGCGGTGTCAAACATCATGAATTGCTCAAGGATCATCATGTCTATCCCTGATATGTTATAGTTCATCACGAAGCTCTAATAGCTTGGTGGCAGTGACTATGGAGAACCATCACTATCTCTTAAGGAAGATTTAACTCCCACTCGATTCAAGTGATTGTAGTACTCAGACAATCTAAGTACATGCTCAATGATTGAGCTTTTCTCCCTTAGTTTGCAGGTTAAGAAACTTGCCGGAGGTCTCATACCTCTTGACGTGGGCACGAGCCTGAAATCCCAATTTCAGCTCTTGGAACATCTCATATGTTTTGCGACGTTTCAAAAATGTCTTCGGTGCCTCAATTCTAAACCGTTTAACATTACACACTGAACTATCACGTAGTCATCAAAACGTGTATGTCAGATGTTCGCAACATCCACAAACGACGCTCGAGGTTCAGCACACCGAGCGGTGCATTAAGAACATAAGCCTTCTGTGCAGCAATGAGGACAATCCTCAGTATACGGACCCAGTCCGCATAATTGCTACTGTCAACTTTCAACTAAATTTTCTCTAGGAACATATCTTAGACAGTAGAACTAAAGCGTAAGCTACGACATAATTTGCAAAGACCTTTTGACTATGTTCATGATAATTAAGTTCATCTGATTATTTAATGAACTCCCACTTAGATAGACATCCCTCTAGTCATCTAAGTGATACATGATCCGAGTCAACTAGGCCGTGTCCGATCATCACGTGAGACGGACTAGTCATCATCGGTGAACATCTTCATGCTGATCGTATCTACTATACGACTCATGTTCGACCTTTCGGTCTCTTGTGTTCCGAGGCCATGTCTGTACATGCTAGGCTCGTCAAGTCAACCTAAGTGTTTCGCGTGTGTAAATCTGGCTTACACCCGTTGTATGTGAACGTTAGAATCTATCACACCCGATCATCACGTGGTGCTTCGAAACAACGAACTTTCGCAACGGTGCACAGTTAGGGGGAACACTTTCTTGAAATTTTATGAGGGATCATCTTATTTATGCTACCGTCGTTCTAAGCAAATAAGATGTAAACATGACAAACATCACATGCAAATCATAAAGTGACATGATATGGCCAATATCATCTTGCGCCTTTGATCTCCATCTTGAGGCACGGCATGATCACCTTCGTCACCGGCATGACACCATGATCTCCATCATCATGATCTCCATCATCGTGATCTTCATGAAGTTGTCTCGCCAACTGTTACTTCTACTACTATGGCTAACGGTTTAGCAATAAAGTAAAGTAATTACATGGCGTTATTTAATGACACGCAGGTCATACAATAAATTAAGACAACTTCTATGGCTCCTGTCGGTTGTCATACTCATCGACATGCAAGTCGTGATTCCTATTACAAGAACATGATCAATCTCATACATCACATATCATTCATCACATTCTTTTTGGCCATATCACATCACATAGCATACCCTGCAAAAACAAGTTAGACGTCCTCTAATTGTTGTTGCATGTTTTACGTGGCTGCTATGGGTTTCTAGCAAGAACGTTTCTTACCTACGCAAAATCCACAACGGTGATATGCCAATTGCTATTTACCCTTCATAAGGACCATTTTCATCGAATCCGATCCGACTAAAGTGGGAGAGACTGGCACCCGCTAGCCACCTTTATGCAAGAAGTGCATGTCAGTCGGTGGAACCTGTCTCACGTAAGTCTACGTGTAAGGTCGGTTCGGGCCGCTTCATCCCACAATACCGTCGAAACAAGATAGGACTAGTAACGGTAAGCATATTGAACAAAACCAACGCCCACAACTACTTGTGTTCTACTCGTGCATAGAATCTACACAATAGACCTAGCTCATGATGCCACTGTTGGGGAACGTAGCAATAATTCAAAATTTTCTATGCATCACCAAGATCAATCTATGGAGATTCTAGCAACAAGAGAGGGAGAGGATGAGTGTATCTTCATACCCTTGACGATCGCGATGCGGAAGCGTTACAAGAACGCGGTCGGTAGAGTCGTACACGAAGCAATTCAGATCGCGGTCGGATCCGATCTAAGCACCGAACAATGGTGCCTCCGCGTTCAACACACGTACAGCCCGGGGACGTCTCCTCCTTCTTGATCCAGCAAGGGGAGAGGAGAAGTTGAGGGAGAACTCCGATAGCACGACGGCATGGTGGTGGTGGATCTCGTGGTTTTCAAGCAGGGCTTCGCCAAGCACTACGGAGGAGGAGGTGTTGGAGGAGGGAGAGGGCTGCGCCAGGGAAGAGGTGTGGCTGCCCTCCCACCCCTCCACTATATATAGGGGCAAGGGGAGAGGGGGAGGCGCCCTAGGGTTTCCCCTAGGGGCGGCGGCCAAGCAGATTGGATCTCCCAGGGAAAATCCTAGGGAGACTTGCCCCCCAAGCCAAGCAGGTGGACGATTGCCTCCCAAGCCAGGTGGAGGTGCCCCACCTCCCCAAATAACGTGGGAAAGGGTGTGGGGGGCGCACCACCCCTTAGTGGGCTGGTTTTCCCCTACCCCTTTGGCCCATGAGGCCCTCCAACACCTGTCGGGGCTCCCGAAACACCTTTCGGTCATGCTGGCCATAGCCTGGTACCCCCGGAACACTTCCGGACTCCAATACCCTTCGTCCAATATATCAATCTTCACCGCCTGACCATTCCGGAACTCCTCGTGACGTCTAGGATCACATACGGGACTCCGAACTACCTTCGGTAACCACATACTATTTCCCATAACAACTCTAGCATCACCGAATCTTAAGTGTGTAGACCCTACGGGTTCGGGAACCATGCAGACATGACCGAGACGTTCTCCGGCCAATAACCAACAGCGGGATCTGGATACCCATGTTGGCTCCCACATGTTCCACGATGATCTCATCGGATGAACCACGATGTCGAGGATTCAATCAATCCCGTATACAATTCCCTTTGTCAATCGGTATGTTACTTGCCCGAGATTCGATCGTCGGTATCCCAATACCTCGTTCAATCTCGTTACCGGCAAGTCACTTTACTCGTTCCGTAATGCATGATCCCGTGACTAACTACTTAGTCACATTGAGCTCATTATGATGATGCATTACCGAGTGGGCCCAGAGATACCTCTCCGTCATACGGAGTGACAAATCCCAGTCTCGATTCGTGCCAACCCAACAGACACTTTCGGAGATACCTGTAGTGCACCTTTATAGCCACCCAGTTACGTTGTGACGTTTGGTACACCCAAAGCATTCCTACGGTATCCGGAAGTTGCACAATCTCATGGTCTAAGGAAATGATACTTGACATTAGAAAAGCTCTTAGCAAACGAACTATACGATCTTGTGCTATGCTTAGGATTGGGTCTTGTCCATCACATCATTCTCCTAATGATGTGATCCCATTATCAATGACATCCAATGTCCATGGTCAGGAAACCATAACCATCTACTGGTCAACGAGCTAGTCAACTAGAGGCTCATTAGGGACATGTTGTGGTCTATGTATTCACACATGTATTACGGTTTCCAGTTAATACAATTATAGCATGAACAATAGACAATTATCATGAACAAGGAAATATAATAATAACCATTTTATTATTGCCTCTAGGGCATATTTCCAACACTATCATGTGTGCAATGATGTGTACCAGACCTGATGTGTGCCTTGCTATAAGAATAGCAAGGAGGTACCAAAGTAATCCCGGAGTGGAGCACTGGACATCGGTCAAGAACATCCTGAAATACCTGAAAAGACTAAGGATATGTTTCTCGTTTATGGAGGTGAAAAGGAGCTCGTCGTGAACGGTTACGTCGATGCATGCTTTGACACTTATCCGGGCGTCTCTAAGTCACAAACCGGACACGTATTTTCATTGAATGGACGAACTGACGGTTGGTGCAGTTCCAAGCAGAGCGCCGTGGCGGGATCTACGTGTGAAGCAGAGTACATTGCTGCTTCGGAAGTAGCAAATGAAGGAGTTTGGATGGAGGAGTTCATATCCGATCTAGGTGTCATACCTAGTGCATCGGGTTCAATGAAAATCTTTTGTGATAATACTGGTGCAATTGCCTTGGCAAAGGAATTCAGATTTCACAAGAGAACCAAGCACATCAAGAGAAGCTTCAATTCTATCCATCATCAAGTGTCGGAGGGGGACATAGATATTTGCAAGATACATATGGATCTGAATGTTGCAGACCCGTTGCCTAAGCCTCTTCCACGAGCAAAACTTGATCAGCACCAAAGCTCCATGGGTGTTAGAATCATTACTATGTAATCTAGATTATTGACTCTAGTGCAAGTGGGATACTGAAGGAAATATGCCCTAGAGGCAATAATAAAGTTATTATTTATTTCCTTATTTCATGATAAATGTTTATTATTCATGCTAGAATTATATTAACCTGAAACGTAGTACATGTGTGAATACATAGACAAAACATATTGTCCCTAGTATGCCTCTACTTGACTAGATCATTAATCAAAGATGGTTAAGTTTCCTAACCATAGACATGTGTTGTCATTTGATGAACGAGATCACATCATTAGGAGAATGATGTGATGGACATGACCCATCTGTTAGCTTAGCATTATGATTGTGACAGTTTCATTGCTACTGCTTTCTTCATGACTTATACAAGTTACTTAGACTATGAGATTATGCAACTCCCGAATACCGGAGGAACACTTTGTGTCCTACCAAACATCACAACATAAAAGGGTGATTATAAAGGTGCTCTACAGGTATCTTCGAAGGTGTTTGTTGGGTTGGCATAGATCGAGGTTAGCATTTGTCACTCTGTGTTTTGGAGAGGTGTCTCTGGGCCCTCTCGGTAATACTCATCACTATAAAGCTTGCAAGCATTGTGACTAATGAGTTAGTTGCGGGATGAAGTATTACGGACGAGTAAAGAGACTTCCCGGTAACGAGATTGAACTAGGTATGATGATACCGACGATCGAATCTCGGGCAAGTAACATACCGATGACAAAGGGAACAATGTATGTTGTTATGTGGTTTGAACAATAAAGATATTCGTAGAATATGTAAGAACCAATATGAGCATCCATGTTCCGCTATTGGTTATTGACCAGAGACGTGTCTCGGTCATGTCTACATAGTTCGAACCCGTTGGGTCCGCACGCTTAATGTTCGATGATGATTAGTATTATGAGTTTATGTGATTTGATGTACCGAAGGTTGTTCGGAGTCTCAGATGTGATCAAGGACGTGACGAGGAGTCTCGAAATGGTCGAGGCATAAACATTTATATATTTGACGGCTATGTTCGGGCATCGGAAGTGTTCCGGAGAAGTTTCGGATAAAACCGGAGTACCGGAGGGTTACGGAACCCCCCGGGGGGCTATTGGGCCTCATGGGCCAAGTGGTGGAAGAGAAGAGACAGGCTAAGGTGTGGCGCCCCCCCCCCCCCTAGCCCAAACCGAATTGGACTAGGGGGTCGGCCCCCCTTTCCTTCACTCCTTCCCCTCCTTCCTTCTCCTCCTAGTTGGACTAGGAAAGGGGGGAAACCTACTCCTACTTGGAGTAGGACTCCCCCCCTTGGGCGCACCCCTTGAGGCCGACCAGCCCCTTCTCTCGTCCTTTATATATGGGGAGGGGGGCACCCCATAAACACACAAGTTGGTCTTTAGCCGTGTGCGGTGCCCTCCTCCACAGTTTTCCACCTCGGTCATATCATCGTAGTGCTTAGGCGAAGCCCTGCGCCGGTAACTTCATCATCACGGTCACCACGCCGTCGTGCTGACGGAACTGTCCCTCGGCCTCAGCTGGATCTAGAGTTCGAGGGACGTCATCGAGCTGAACGTGTGCAGATCGCGGAGGTGACATGCGTTCGGTACTTGATCGGTTCGATCGCGAAGACGTTCGACTACATCAACCGCGTTACATAACGCTTCCGCTTTCGGTCTACGAGGGTACATGGACACACTCTCCCCTCTCGTTGCTATGCATCTCCTAGATAGATCTTGCGTGATCGTAGGAATTTTTTTGAAATTAATGCGTTCCTCAACAGGAGGATGCTGACAAAAGAGAAATATCTTAGGTACTTTAGTAAGTCAACCATTCCCTTTCCAGTGAACAACCTATATGTTGTAGTAAATGTCATGTTATCTATAAGGGTCCTATTTCGGTACCAAGGATGGAGTAGACACGAGTCATCAACAAATTAGTGAACATACTCTTATATGTAAGTCCCATTTGACCCCCCAAAAAATGATAAATCAATGTACTAGCGATTTGGTGGCAAGATCCTGAACACCATATGTACTTTAGATTTTTCTATCTATGTATGTATAATCATAAACTAGAAACCTTTATCAAGATATTCTTATAGTCTACACATTATAGTTATCTACCAAAATAATTATGGATATACACCGAGGCATATACACTATAACCATACAAGTAGCGCAAATTGATCAGAGATGTGGTTTTCTTTTTCCTTTTCTTATTTTCTCACATTTTAGAGGTTTTTTTGGTTTAACTCTTTAACTTGTAATGTGTTTAGATAAAAAAAAGTATAACTTTTATTCTAAAATATGGTATATAGACTTAGCACAACATATTAGTTGTGGGTATGAATTGACAAAATAAAATAAATTTATAAAAGATATAAAAGTTTAGCATAAACTTAAAAATATGGCACTACTAGAATTTTCGACTATGCCGAGTGTTTGGCCTTGTGCCGAGTACATTATATCAGGCACTCGGCAATTGTGTTTTTGCCGAGTTCGTACGAAAAAAGTACTTGGCTTCCCGAGCATCGACGGGGATGGCTTTCTCTTCTAGAGCGTCGACGGGACAACTTCGTCTTCCCGAGTGGCAGAGGCCTCCTCTCTATCAACAACAACCGATGTCCCCGAGCGACGACAACCTCCCCTCCCTAAGAGATGGCGACGCCTTCCCCTCAAGCTTCGACGGCTTCCTCTTTCGAGCGTTGACGGGGACAGCTTTTTCTTATAAAGTGGCAATGGTGCAATGATATAGATATACTTGCCGGCGAGGCGCGATGCGTTGGCGGGGGCGGGGTCACAGACGAGGCGCGATACTATTGGGGATGTGGTCGCCCGCGTGCTTTTTTTATTCGTAATCCCCGTCTTTGCCAAGTGCATACGCTCGGTAAACCAATCAAGTTCTTATGTTTTTGTCTCTGTCAAATAACTTTTACAGAGTAAAAGCTTTGCCTAGTGCCTAAAAGAACACTCGGCAAACTCCTCACCGAGTGCCCGACAAAAAGTTCTCGGTAAATTTTACTTTGCCTGAAGGGTGTATGCCAGGTGCCTTCGCCGTGTAAAATACTCATCAAAGCCTTTGCCGAGTGTTTCGGTCATTTGGAAAAGATTCAAATTACAATAGTGTGCTAAACATATATCGATGAAATCAAGTAGCAAAGCACAGTTGTATTTTTCAAAAGAAGCTTCTTTTTGGTGGATTCAGCACCCATTATACAGATCCAGACATGGATGTGATAATTATCATGTTTCTTCTCACATTTTTGACCTCTTCTTACTCTTCTTCGACTTTTTTCTTTTAAGGAAACTAGGATAATGAGTGTATCATGTAAACCAGGCAACGTGGTGCACCAGCTGTACATATGATATGTGTCCCATTGAATCTAAAAGGACAACCCTATTAGATGGACACCAGCTGCCTATTTGCTCTTTGTAATTTCATAGGATCGAGGATGGGCACTAGCTGCCTATTTGCTCTTTGTAATTTCGAGGGATCGAGGGATTAGTGAGTGAGAGTTACGAAATATTGTCCAGTCGCCTCTCTCCCTATCTCTATCATGTGCGGCTGTACCACTCGAACTATTACAAAATATTCATGTTTACGGGAGCTTAACGCTATCTAATTATCTATCAGACAACATTGGACGGGTTGACCAAATTTTACCGAAAACAAGGACAAGAAAAAATCTACAGGCGTTTCTTTATCTTTGAGTGACTCATACAAGTTAATCGAGTTTTAGGGCGATGTAAAACATTAGAATGGAAATATCACATCATAAATTAACTACGCAAATCTGCATTGCCACTGCAAGTTTACTGAACATAACAATATGTAGAATTTTCTGGTGCCGCCGCTCCCCCGGCAGATAAGGCAGCTGAACAACCGGAGGCGAAGAAGTGACTGTGACAATAAATGATAGGGAGCAGTGCTGTGGACCCCTCCATTACAGTGCAGTATATTCTCTTCTTTTGATGGTGATTTTAACTTTGTTCAGTTTGTTTCTGTTTCATATGTTATGCATAAACTGTTTTGAGTTGCTCCTTAAAGAATTGATTAAAAAGGTTCATCATTTGGTTCATCGAGAGATGTAGGGTTCGCTCATATATTTTCATATTTGTAAAGAATTGTTTTGCAAATAGGATGGAATTGGTGAGTAAGTAGCGAACAAACACTAGAATTGTCGTTACGGTTTCACAAACCACCATTTTGAAACTTTTTGTAAAACCTACCCATATTGCGCCTAATTTTCACAAAAAACACTAATGAGGCAGTTACTTAATTTTGACCCCAATTATCATAGGAGCCCATTATCATATATGTGGCCCACTCGTCAGGACCTAATAAACGATAAAGTAAAACAGAAAAGGAAAAGGAAAAAATCAAAAAAAGGAAACAACAGAAAAGTCTCAATAAAAAAACGCAAAAAGGAAAATAGAAAAACCAAAAAAAAGAGAAACAATGTTCTAAAACTTCCTCAAACCGTGTCCAAAACAGAATAGAAGATTTCTAAAATCAAAGCTAATCTGTCGGCCCAGAAAAGCCGCGACTATAGATGAGGGGACAGTCAGTCTTGCAGTAAGCGATTTATAGCAACTACGGACGTTTGTCCCGCTCTTTCTGCGCGTGGAACTATCGGTGACATTGTCAACTAGTGCATCACATGACAGTTGCTAGGCTGAAATGATTTATCTTCCTACGACCAGATAAATAAAGCTAACAAAATCTTCATAACCCATCTTTCCTTCATCGTGCTTGTGAAAACGTTGAATCCCTGGCTTTTCAGTTGGGGCCACATCAGCATGTTCAATGTCGATTGATCGAGCATGGGCCAAGGAGAAAACGCCATTGACCAAGGTGCTTGTTCAAACAAATTATCATTGTCTGTCGTGTTTTTCAAAGGATCAAATTGAGAAAAAGAAACTTTTTGAAATCATTCCTCTTTCATATCTTCTTCCCCTCTTAGTCCTTTCAAAAGTGGTTACTCCCAACCCGAAGCACTAGGTTCAATTTTTTTTTTTGAAAGGGTCATTTTTAATATTTTGGCCCCTCCAAAAGTCACCAACATAGTTTTGGAGAGCACAAGATGCAAGGTCCGGTTGAAGAGGGCTTTGGGTGTCCTGCAGCTGATTCGCGGCTTCCAATTTTTTTTCTCTTTCAAGCTTGTGTGGAGTTTACCCGCAAAAAAGAACATGCGTGCAGTAACATTGTTTAAATAAGCTAATGGTAATTTGAAAATGTAATCATTCTCTCGAGAATAGTTGTCCCCTAATAGTCAGCAATGTTTGTATTACCAGAACCAGGGTAGGAATATAAATACAATCGTACATGCATAATATTAATACCACTATATGGTTTTAACTTCCAGTTTTCAAAATATTTCGACTTCAACTGAAAACACTAAATTTCTCTGAATTTCAGTTATTACGGAGCTCATTTCCACCAAAGGGGCCAAAATTTCCATTTGAATTCATCAAAATCCAACTGACTAATTAATTAAAAAATCAATTTGTGTATACAAGCGTGACAGGTGAAATATTTTGACCGAAATGCATTTATTTCCTTATGCACCAAAATGACTAAAATAAATTTGTAAAATGATAACATACATTGGTTCATTCCTTACTCTCATCAATGTACTGGTGCCCCTTGTGGACCCTGCTCCCTCCTAGAAAAATTATGGCTCGTCCATCGCCATGCTCTCCTATTTGCTCTACCGGTTCTATCTTATCTATCTAAAGCCCATGTCATTCTCCATGGTCGACTTTGCGGTATCGCCACCGCCCACCACGTCGGAAATAACTGTCATTGCATCGCCACCCACATGCTGCAAGCACGCCACTCACATTTGCAAAGCACACCGCCACCGCGTTTTCACTATTGTTTCAAGCATCATGCACATGCTACAAGCCAGCGGGTCTCTGCATGGCCAACTATTGGGCACTGGAAGAGTTCATGCTCGACTACCCCTGCCACACGTGTTGCAAATAAGTCGTTGGTGCTTCAACGTGCTCACAGACGGGGCGGAGATGTTATATGGCGCCATCCATGGCGTGAGGATGAGGACTATGATGCAACATTAGCGGTGTGCTGTGAGGGCGGAGGTTAGGCGTTACGTGGTCGGTTGTGCACTGTGCTTTTGGATGTTGCAAGCCGATAGTGGATTATTGGGATGGGGACCATGCGTTGTAGCAGGGCGATGACTTTGCGAGTGAGCAGGCCAGATGTGTTGCAAGTTCGAAGGGAATAGTACTGGTGCAGTAAACTCGGGGAAGGGATGAGAATGTCATAGGCTCTTCGTGAGCATGTTGGTAGGTTGAGATGAGGAGGGCAAGAGTGTGGCCATGTGAGGAGGTTTTTATCAGTTATGCCACCGGTTGTGTCCCACTACTCAGTTTTGCCACTAGGAATTTCAACTGCTCAAAAATGTCATCGCTTCGTTAGACACATGCTAAAAAATGCAACTGGACACCATTATTGTGAGCTCAAATCTCTTTTGCATGTTATAATGACATAAACATCTGTGAACCAACATGCCAGCTCTCCCTCTAACTCACTAGAATAAAGTATGGGGCCCACTTGATCCCAACAACATTCTTATTTTTCTCTAAAATTATTCGCTTGGTTACTGCTGACACATGGGGCCACACTTATCATTGTGATATAGAGAGAACTGACATGTGGGTCTAAGCTTATTTTTGTCATATAACATGGCCTTGACGTGAAAATAACAATGTATGATGGTATTTTTGAGCAAACATCCAACAGAACGATGGCATTTTTGAGCAAGCATCTCACGGATCGATGGCATTTTTAAGTAGTTGTAACTTCTAATGGCAAAACTAAGTAGTGGAACATAACCAGTGGCATAAATGATAAAAAGCCCGTAATAAAAAAATTGCGAACACATGCATGGTCTCTAGGTATTTGCAAAATTTCATAAAATGGTAAAACAAATTGTAGGCTACACAAAGAAGACAACATTCTGGCAAAAGAAAAATAGAAACCCACTTTGGATCATGTTTTTTTATACTTCTCGAAATATACTGATGAAAATTTGCACGCACATAACACATCTATATACACATACAAAAAAATCATAAATTTTTGTGACATAAAAATTACTAATTTGGAAAGAAGAAGGAAAAATACCAGGCTCCCTGAAGCCCGGCCAGGAAAGTGCATTATCGAGTTTTGATCGGATGACGCGCACGTGAAAATCTGACGGAGGTGGCCTGTCTTTGTTCATGATCAGTTGGCTGACGTCAACCGATCCAGGACGCCCAAAAAATAGAGTTGAAGTTTCATGGAAAGTACAGAATCCCATATAAGTTGCTTGCTACTCCATTAATTGAAGTTATAAAATGGACTCCGATAAAATCCGATCGTACGGATTTTAAGCATTTCGTCCCGAACATTTTTACATGACAACTTTAATTGACACGAGATGGCAACTTTAGTTGTTAAGACATGGTAACTTTGTCCCAGTTTGTTTTTTTGTCAGAAAATTGTAAAGTTTGTCAACCTCACGTGAACTAAAATTGCCATAAAAAACGTTCGGGTTTCCATGCTTAAAATCCGAACGTTCGGGATTTATCATTGCCGTATAAAATTATCTTAAGTCAAACATTTTAAAGTTTGACTAAACTTATAGAACAATCTATTAAAATCTAGAATATCAAATATATATACTATCAAAATATATTTCATAATCAATTTAATGAACCAAATTTGGTGTTGTGGACGTTGATGTATCTCTATATAATCTTGGTCAAACTTAATGAAATTTGACTTGAACAAGCTAGAACTTTAATTATTTTGAAATTGAGGTAGTAGTTTATTGGGCTCTACTTTTGATTTGTACTATCACACGCTACGGCGGGTTTTATGCAGGAGTTCAACGTCAAACTCTTTTTTTTTAATGTTAGAGTTGATCTACAAAATTTATTGATTAGGAGAAAGAAGGTTGGTCCAGTTTTTAAGGGAGACCGGACCCAAAAACCATACAAACAGCGTTTCGGCCAACAACACACACACACCCTCACGAGATCCGGGTCTCTCTAACCGGATCCATCTCCAAGACGATGCCCCCAAGAGAGACCGGGATGCCGAATTGCGCTGTCATCATCTGACCTAAACTAGATCAAGGGTTTCCCCCGTAGCACGTCGGGAAAGGCAAGATGAGAGCAGCTATATCGATGCCTCCAACGAGGGAGCGACACCCGAAAGCGCCGCCATCGATGACTCCGACCGCAACCGGAGTACGACTTTCGTCGGTAGTCTCACCTGCATAGCCCGAACCCAGGGTCCGATCAGCCTACACATCGAACCACTATCCCTACCTCCACGGCCAACCGCACCTCCCCGGCGAGCTCGACGTGCTTCCAACCCTGCATCCGCATCCCCCACTGGACGGAGGATGCAATCCCTAGTGGTATCATTCGTCTCCCATCGAAAGGATGCAACCAGCACGACGCCATTCGTCTTCCCGAGGATGCAATGCCTGCCGGTCATTCATCTCCCGACGAAGGATGCAACAACCGCCACGAGGCCATTCCTCTCCTTCCAGCCACCACCATCTCGTCCTCCCACCCGAAGCCACGTCGAGCTCATCGAACCACCAAACAGGAGGATGCAACACCAGGCGAGGTGCCATTCATCTCCCATAACCTCGCCCGCACGGCGAGCAGAAACCCAGATCGAGCTATGCTGCCTGTGGAACCCACGCCTCCGGCAGATCCGGCGTATCCATGGTCGCCGAGCGGAGAATCACCGGCCACCGAAGACAACCGGTCGCCACCCAGCGGATCCGCGCTGAGGGCGCCACCGGCATGCCTCCCACGCCCCGCACGCCGTAGATCCACGCTGGGAGTAGTGCCAGCGTACCCTTCCCATGCGCCGCCTCAGATCTGACGGCGACCACCACGCGCCCGGCAGCCGCACGCTTCCTCGTGCGCCCACCATGCTCCCCCGCGCCCTGCGCGCTTGCCATCCGACAGCGCCCCTCGCGCCGAGGCCGCGCACGCCCACGCCCTATCCGGGCCGCGCACGCCCGCTCCTCGCTCTGGTCACGCACGCCCGCACCACGGGCCTCCAAGCCCGCCGGCCGCGATCCCTCCACCGTGCGCGCCGGCGACCAGCAGAAGGCCGACGCGCCCGCATATCAGAAGATGAGATGCCCCCGCGCTGCTCATGGTCTTCGCGAGACGGGACAGGTCCCGCCGCCGCCGACACCGCACGGGCTTTGCTCGGCGGCACCCTCCGGCGACGTCGAGGAAAGGGGTGAGGCGGAGTAGGGGCGGCGGCGGCGGCGGCAGGGTTTCTCCCGGGCCGCTGCGGGGAGCGGCACGTGAGCGGTTTGGGATTGCCTACTCTGCTTCCCTCAACGTCAAACTATGGATGAAGAATTAATTAGCATATCACATGTGTTATCTGACGCTGCTCAAATAATTTGACATCGCCAGTTGCTTACCGAACAAATTTTCTCATCATTTTCTATACCGCTAGATCGGATCTTCGAGCTTGCCACTCAATCCATCCAGTTCAGCCAGCCATGGAGTTCCTGCAGGACAGCATCCCAAGGGTGTGCATCGCCGCCGCGGCCGCCGCGCTGTACGCGCGCGCGTCGTCGTCCCTCCTCCGGCCCGGCCTCCCCCGCCTCGTCGCGCTGCTCCCGGTGCTGGCGTTCCTCGCCGCCGCGCCCTTGGCGTTCGCTTCCTCCACCAACGTCCGGGGCACCGCCGCCTTCTTCCTCGCCTGGCTCGGCACGTTCAAGGTCGCCCTCCTCGCCGCCGGCCGCGGGCCGCTCGACCCCGCGCTGCCCGTGCTCACGTTCCTCTTCACCGCCTTGCTCCCCGTCAAGCTCCGCGGAGCAGCGGCGCCGGCCAACGCCGGCAACAGCAAGCCGGTGTCGCTCGTTTCTTGCGCGGTCAAGGTCGCCGTCATAGCCGCCCTGCTCCGGCTCTACCAGTTCAGCGACCGGATGCACCTCTACGCGCGCCTCGCGCTGTACGGCGTCCACATGTACTGCTTCTTCGACCTCCTCCTCCCCTGCATCGCGGCCGCCGGCGCGGCGCTCGGCATGGAGATGGAGCCGCAGTTCGACCGGCCGTACCTGGCCGCGTCGCTGCGCGACTTCTGGGGCCGGCGGTGGAACCTCATGGTGTCCGCCATCCTCCGGCCGTCGGTGTACGACCCCGTGCGCGCGCGCGCCGGGAGGGCCGGCGGCGTGCTGGCCTCATTCGCGGTGTCCGGGGTGATGCACGAGGCCATGGTGTGCTACCTCGGCCTGCGGTGGCCGCCCAGCGGGGGGATGGCCGCCTTCTTCGTCCTCCACGGCGTCTGCTGCGTCGCCGAGGGGTGGTGCGCGCGGCGGTGGGCGACCAGGGGGTGGCCGCCCCTGCCGCGCCCCGTGGCCACGGCGCTGGTGGGGCTGTTCGTGACGGCCACGTCGTTCTGGATCTTCTTCCCGGCTCTTCTTCCCGGCGTCGAGGAGAAGCTGATGGAGGAGTGGGCCGCAGTGGGGGCTTTCTTCCTCGACGCCGGCGGGAAAGTTCCGTCGTATGGTCAACGGAGCAAAAGTTAGGAAAACTCAACCCCATGTATACTAATCGAATGCTCCACTTTTGTTGCATGGAGAAAAGCAATTCTGGGAGTTCGATCCCGTGCATGAATCATCCGACCTTGCTGTATTTTTTTGTGTATTCTACTATTATTTATTATTCTTGGTGTGTAAATCGCAAGAAATCATCGTATTTGTGGATCCTTGATAAAGAAAACCATCACAGCTTGTCGAACACTCATCGGCGACTAAACTCACGTTAACACCGTTTTTGAAGGATGGGGCCCGCTGACGTGGCAAAAAAATGCAAATCGTTTCACTTGGTCATTAAACTGGGTGTAGGGCCCACCCTTCAGCGTGTGCACACATTTCTCTTCTCTTTGTACTCCATCCGTTTCTTTTTAGTCTGCATATAAAGTTTGGTCAAAGTCAAGCTTTGTAAAGTTTGAATCAACGATGTATAGTATGTATGTAGTCTTACGGTGGAATCGACGATGTACATACGTACGTTATGCAGTACAGCTACATTCACATTGACATGGTCGGGTAGGCGACATCGAGCATGATGCCACAGAGCCCCGGGCCGAGGATTTTGCGCTGCATACGGATGTAGCCGCGCTCGCCTCACGTCTGGCCCCACGAGTTTTTGACGATCCAGAACTTCTCACCCGTGGACTCATCAGCGTCGTAGCCGACGACGGTGACGGCGTGCTGGAGCCGTGTCCCGCAGGGGCCCGAGTAGACGCCGCTCTTGTAGAACTGTATGTCGCTGCCCAGCTCGATGGCCGCGGCGACGGGCTGCTTGGCAACGGCGTGCTTCATGGCGAGCTCATTCGAGCCTGGGCCTGAAGCGTGGCCGGTGATGGCGGCGACGTGGTGGTCGGACTTGGCGGTGTCGCAGGTCCCCTGTGCGGCCTTGTACGGGTACTCCGCCTCCGTGGTGAGACCGCCGTTCTGGTGCACCCAGTGGAAGGCCCTGCGGAAGGAGCCGCGGTTGCAGCCGCCGTTGTACTGGTCGCAGTCCACCAGTTGTTGCTCCGAGAGGGGCACAAGCTTTCCCGTCTTGATAGAGTGGAGGCTCTCTATCGTCGCCACTTCCGCGAACGCCCAGCTGCTAACTACATCCATCCACGCATGTGTCAAATAAAGTTAGTCAAACCTCAGTATTACTCCCTCCGTCCCATATTATGGGACGGACGGAGTACTTGATAAGGTTGAAAATGGATGACATTTACGTACAACACGATGAGGTTTGCGCCTTGGGCGGCACCACGACGCCTTTGGCCCTCTAGTCCATGCTGGCCGGATCCAAGGAGACATTGTCGTCGCCATACGACCACAGGCCGGTGTCACCGCCCCCCACGACCGTCGTGATGACCATATCACCATCCTCGGTGCGAGCATCACCGTCGTAAGACGTGAACTTGCCGAGGAACTCCTCCCGGGTGAGGTCGGCGAACTGGTTCTCGCCGAGTTGGTAGGTAAGGTCGCTGCGGCGGTTGGTGGTGTCGATGTACTCCACATTGTCGCGGTACACCTGGAAGCGCCGCAGCCTCTCCCCCGCGCTCGGGTACGACCGGTTGTGCGCAGCCTGCCACCGGAGGAACCTGTCCATCATCAGCATGTCGCCCACGTCGACGCCGCGGCCACTCGCGGCCGCCGCCCATGCCAGGAAGATCGCAGCAGTGATCGCCGGCCATGTGCCAGGGGAGAAAGCCATGTCGATCGATGGATCGACCTGTAGATTCGTTTGTTTATATGGTGCTCGTGGTGGAGCGCGGGAACGCGTCTTTCGGTGGTGTCGGCCGGCGACGAACGCGTGCATGCTGCTGCGTACAAGTATAGGAGGAATGGTAACGAGCTACATTTCATGTTGGCCGCTTGCAGTGGTGCATCCATATGTGCCTTGGCACACGAAATACAAAAGTGTGTTGGTTAGGTACTTAGGTTGCGTTGCCGTGCACACTAACATATTAGTAGATCATATGGCGACCAGCAGTGATGTGATGGTGACTTCACGTTTTACTCATTCTGTTCGGTGATGCTGAGTTTATTTTTCTTTTTTTTTTGAAAATTGTGATGGTGAGATGGCTCAGCAGGTACGATTTTACTCATGGTGTTTATTATCAAAATGAAGGTGGTGCCCTAGAGGAGCCATGATTTTCGACATGGGTACATAGGGTCAAAAGCTTTTTCTACAACACAACGATATAAGATATAAGAAGTTCAAAATAATGACAATGAAACTACGTAACTCTTTGTAGCAAAAATATATCCAATAATTCAGTATCATTTTAAGAACAAATGAAGAGAATCATAATTTAATTAAATTACATTGTAAAAGCAAGTTTTATAGGGAATCAATGCGAAGTGTGCATAAGTTTAACTGAATGCCACAATAAATCGATCAACGAAAATTAAAAGTTGAAGATAATCCTTTATCTCTGCTGATATTTGTTAGCGATTTTCCTACTGGATGGCTAATGTGTGTGTCGTATCACTGCCTAATGCTGAGTGCGCACAACGGAGGACGTGGGCTGACAATGAGGCAATCACAATTGATGTCAATAATGAGTCAGTGACGAACACCCTAGTGAAGTAGTGATGCGGCGACACCCAGTTTTAGCGATGCAACAATTGACTCGACACATATCCCACATTTTATAGGGGTGGATTGACGACTTGCTCGACTTATTAAGCTCATGCCTGCGACGTGGCATGGAACACATGAGATTGTATCTCCCAGAACTTTTTGTCTTCTCCGGTCAACAACGGATTGCATCTCAGCAGTTCAATCAACTTTTCTCTATCTTGGTGTATTCTTTACATCTGTCCAAATCACCAATATAAGAGAAATACAGTTAGGTTTCATGGATGAAAAAAAGAAGAAGATAAAACTGTGCCTAGGTATACCAGATAAAATTCCTACATTTTCACATGCACGGTTGAAGAGTACATTGTGGAAATGGTAGGAGAAGTACTAGTGGAAATATATAATATATTATGGAAGGTGCTTTAAGAAGACATTACAGTGCAAAAATAGAAATTCCTGCAAGATGGAAATTATGCTTGGATGGTTAGTAAAAAAAAGAGCAAAAAAATGAATAGGGTGTCAGCCCAACTACATGAAGGTTCAAAAAAAGTTAGCACACTACTAGCTGTATTGTCTCGATCGACAAAAGGAAAGGGAACATAGACACACGAATATATGCGAAACATGCATCATTCAAAAAGAGTCGCCGAAATTAAAAAGTATAAACATACTCAGGGTCAGGGGCTTGGATAGAATAGAAGAAGAAAAGAGAGAGTGGAAGGACCTGGATGCAGAGAAAAGTACACAGCGCCACAGCCGCATGCGAAGATTGCTCGGGGGCGTATCTGTAAAATGTGCAGGGACCGGCGCGCAAAATCTTAAAAAAATTTGGACCATTTCTCGATTTGTGCGTGTCATCCTTGCGCAGGGGCCATGCTAATCTTCTCTGTATCGTTCCAATTTTATCGGATGTCCCCGAAGGGACGATGAGATTGGAAGGGCGACGCTTATAAAGCGCGACGGAGCTCCTTCGCTAACCGATGTGGTACTAAACTAGCTGGGGCGCGCTGCTGTCTCCCACGAGCCGCAGGAACCGCGGAATGGCCAGTGGGCCGCATCTGCGTGCCGCTAGCCCAACTTGGAGGCCGACTGGAGAATGCATGCTGGACCTGGCCCTATCCTGAGGCATCTTATATGGCAGGTTTGAGTCTAGAAAATTTAAAAAAACATTGTCTTACGCCAGCAGCCGAAGATAGAACATCGAGTATTAGTCACCTGAGATTTATGATGTTACCCTTCATCCATGCGACTTAGCTACTCCCTCCGTCCGAAAATACTTGTCATCAAAATAAAAAAAAAGGACGTATCTAGAACTAATATACATCTAGATACATCCCCTTTTATTTATTTTGATGACAAGTATTTTCGGACGGAGGGAGTACGATGCAAACGCCTCTTCTTAATTACATGTGTACTATAGATGATGAGAGCGACCGGAACAAGAAGATCATCGTGATTGACACGGTTCTTCGCTCAGTTTTGCTGGTCTTTTTTTCATCAGTTTCCAAGTCATCCGAGTTGCTCGGTCGTTGGGTGTGGCGGACGCTGCTGGAGTGGACGCAACAGATTCCAAGTTGATAACCTCCTTCTCGGCCTCTCGCAAAAAGAAAAAAACCTCCTTCTCGGCCTTCTTGAGGGTGCGCTTCCGGGCATGCAAGTTTTCGCGGGCAACGCTCGTCGTGTTCACTGCCGCAATGGTCGGGACCCCCATTAACTCTGCAACCCAGGGTCCATGGCGGTGAGCTAGGACGGAGGAGCAGGGCAATGGCGAAGACACAAAAAATGAAGGACGTACACGGTGAGGGAGGCGGTCGCTGCCAGGCAATTTGGGGTGGCCTTGTCTTGCCAGGTCAGACGTAGCAGACGCGTTATCCATCTCATGTATGGGTTGGGGTGTGCGAGGTGCTACGCCAGATAAGTAAGTTGTGTTTGGAAGACATGATTATTATTTTTTGTCCGAGCAATGTTCGGCCTTTTCATATAAACCCATATCACCGCAAGGAAGGTGTAGGATTCGGTTTGTGGCCATTTACTCAATGAGAATGGTTCCTGGAAATATGACCAAGTAGTCAAGTATTTCTGTGCAGCTGATGTGTCTGAAATTTTGAAAATTAGGGCATCTCCACGACAGGAGGCAGATGTGCTTGCTTGGGGCCCGGGTAAGCTGGGTTTGTTCAGCGTGAAAAGTGCTTATGAGTTGGCATTTGAGGAGATGCATAGAGACAGTGCGGTGGCCAGCAGTACTAGCCCGGATGGTAGGAGGTTGCTGTGGAAACTTATCTGGGCAGCGGAGGTGCCCCCGGCTGTGAAGAATTTTGCTTGGAGGCTGAATTCAAATAGTCTTCCAACCTGGGCGAACAAACATAAGATCGGCCTTGAATCTTCTCCTCTTTGTCCTGTCTGTGCGATGGAACCGGAGGATAACTTCCATCCTATGCTGCGATGCCCTCTAGCTCGTCACTTATATGAAACAATGGCAGAAGTCTGGAGATTACCACGGATTGATACAATAAAATTTTCAGGCAAAGAGTGGCTGTTTCAGACCTTGGAAACATTGGACGAGTCGCAGCGAAGCATGATCCTTTTTACCTTCTGGAGGTGTTGGTATGTTCGTAATGAAGTGGTGCACTCCAAGCCTGCACCGCCAGTGGAGGCCTCTTCTAGATTTTTACAGAGCTATTTGGACTCGATGATTGCAGTTAAGGCGAGTACATCAGCCGATCAGTTGAAGGGGAAAACAAGTACCAATCAAGAGAGGAGGGCCCGGCAACCACCTCTCGTGCAATCGCCTAAGTGGAAGCCACCCACCCCGGGCTGGCTAAAACTTAATACTGACGGCTCGTTCGGTTCTGATGGTTCAGCAGGGGCTGGTATGATCCTACGTGATGGGAATGGTACAATTATCTTCTCAGCTTGTAGGCAATTATTTTCCTGTCGGGATGCTCTGAAGGCTGAGCTCTGTGGCTGCATGGAAGGACTTTCTATGTCCATTCAGAGGAGTGAAGCTCCTATCATAATTGAGATGGATTTCTCAACCGCTGTTGCTATGATTCAAAATGAAGATATGGATAGATCGGTCTACTCTTCCTTGGTGAAGGAGATTAAGTTTCTGATAGGTTTAAGGGGAACATGTGTTACTCACGCTTGTCGTTCTCAAAATAAAGTTAGTGATAGTCTAGCTAGTTTTGCTAGGCTAGAGAGAAGAACTATGACATGGCTTGCTTCTGGGCCACCTGAGACCCTTGATTTCGTGCAAGCTGATTGTACTGATATTTTGATTGAGTAATACAAGTATTTCCATCGCAAAAAAAAAATGTTCGGCCTTTTCGCCAGGACAAAAATGGTGGTTTTGATGGTTGAGTTTGCAAGTGCTCTTACCTTTTGGCACCTCGCGAGTGATTATAATAGTAACTTTTTGACAGAGATTTGTCAGGATAATTTTGTGCCCATTCTCTATGTTTCCCATCTATGATATGATTTCTTTTAAACTTCAAAAAAAAGATTTTGTGGAGCATTTTTTGATAAGTGTGTGTGCCCATGTTGTCAAGTTGTCTATCCACAATTTATTAGCTTACTAGGAGAATGCCCGTGCGTTGCCACGGGCTTTTTAGTTGTTTGTTCTGATTGCATATATATACATGTATTGTTGTATATAACTCGGTGAACTTTTAGTCCCTTCCACAATATCGTGTCAACACCCTTATTGATGGATTCTTTTTGAACATTGGCATAATACATCTCCATCACTCTCATACTCTGCAAAAATATATAAAAATACACTTTTTGTATTATCATGTGCAAAAAAAATATAAAGAAGAACAACTATTTGTATGCATCTCTTCCAATTGTATAAGACTCGATGAGTTTTCAGTCCATCCATCATAAAGCTTTTTCAATCGATATTTTGAAAGCATCATCCAAAGCCATCAGGTTTTATCTATATTCTATAAAAGTCAATATATATAAACACATACCAGTTCATATATAATATATACTCATTTTCCCTCAAAAAAATTCATTGGTCATCTGCTCACTTCAAGCATGTTACCTTTTTTGTCGGAGTGAAGTGGCATCGTGTTTTTTTAGTACAGTGAGTCGCATCCCAATTTTAGTAAACTATAGGCTCACATGTAATGTTTCAGAAATGACTTGCTAGAGAATGTTATATTTTTTGCTATGTAAAAAAGACATGACATTAATTTCCTTCATAGCAAACAATTGTTTTTCCCTAAGAAAAGGAAACAACAGCTCTGTTTCTTCCCATCTTTAGAAACTCGTAGAACGCCCGTGTGTTGCCACGGACCTTTTGTTGTACAAAACTCGATGAGTTTTTGGTGTTTTTCAACGGCATCGTCTCAACACCCTTGTTGGTGGATTCTTTTTGAACGTTGACATAATCCATCTCCATCTGTCTCATACTTACAAAAGTAAATATATATAGAAACACACCTTTTTTTGCGAGATAGAAACACACCATTTGTATTATCATGTGCAACAAATATATGAAGAACAATTATTTGTATGCATCTCATCTGATTGTTAAAACTCAATGATTTTTTCGGTCCATCATACAAATGACCTATTAGGGTATTTGATATTTCTCACTATATAAAAGTACGAGACATTTCTCGCATAGCAAACAACCATTTTTCCTTAAAAAAACATCGCTCCTTTTCTTCTTATAATTAACTGCTCGTGTGTTGCAGCATGCTAGACATATTATGATGATTTATCATCGACAACGGGGCATACTTCTTCTTCTTTACCCACTATCTTTGCCTCTCTAATTCAAGCTCGTCACATCTTTCAATAACCTGGCGTCAACTCCCTCCCTCCCTGCCTCCCCCACCTCCCTCCCTCCCCCCTCCCTCTTTCTGTCTATCCATATAAGTAGTTGCATACTGTTCTAACAAATAGCGATTAAGGAACATGCAGATCATGCAGATGTGTGCATGCTGTACGCGTGTATAGTGTTGTCTGCATCTTCTTTGTGATCGCATTATCAAACCCAACTTAGTTAAGTAATTACAAATTGCACCTCTGCAAACCATCACGATCGGAGGTTCGACCAGGAACCAGGGACACATCGCCTGGCAGATCTGGTTTTTAAAAAGGGATATGGCAACACAGCAGGCCCAAAACTACACACCAGACCAAAACACTTGCTAGAACGAATACCGGATGGAATTAGCTATAGGACGACCAAGAATCCATTGAATAAACAAAACATTGCAGCCCTAATATACCAAGGACTCAAGGTAACGGGTGGCATGCAAGACACATTGATCAAGGTAATGTTCTTCACCCTCATACGGCGCTCAAGCACCGATAACATGACAAAATCACAGCTTGCGATCAGGACTCCTGGATTGTATGGTTCATATGCTCCTCCCCTGCACCACCACTACCACCATCAGTTACATTGTTTGTCGCCCTCTACCGTGTTACGGGTATGGAGAATAAGAAGCCGCATCACCGTTGTTGTTTTTGTTCCATCCAGCAGTGCCGCTCCTCATGGTCTTTGCATGAGCTCTGCGGTGCTGAAAGCACAAGTGGATAAAGAAGTTAAAGATGAATCACACCCTTTTGAGGTGCCATCGTATAGTGTATTGTTTATTTTGTCAAAATCACAATCATAGAAATTCTTTTTCATCATGGAATAAATACGGTCCAGCCAACAACTACGTGGAGAAAGCACATAATGATAGACCGCAAATGTGATAGAAATACTGCTTATCCATGAACCTCGCCAACTAATCAACAATTAAATCTAGTTTAGGAAGTGTCAACAACCAGATATGGCAAAAACACATAGCACATTCAACATAAAGGTGGGGAAGAAACTGGGAAGCAGACTAACACACATCACTTGCATCCAGTTAGTGTAAAGAACATCACAAATACCACATGATCACCTATCATGCACTTGTGGACCTACTGGGGATAGAAACAGATAAAGGGCCTCTCAATAACCAACCAGTTTACCGTACACCGTTTGATAATCTTCTTCGGCCATAACGTTTCCAAAATTACAAGTTCAATTAGGCTATTGTTGAAATTTAGCATTTTATTTAGATTCACATGGAGCCCATTTTAGTGAAATCGAGAATTGTACACATCGTGCAAACATAATTCAATATTCAGAATTTAAACCACTCGAATAGAGCTGGCATCATTTGGAATTTAGGTGGCCAAGACTAAAAGGACGATTAAAGATTACAATTTCAGAAACAACTCACCAAATATGACAGGTGATTTTTCATGCAAGTGGATCATTTTAGACAATGTCATGATGTAAAATTTCTAGAATTCTATATTGGAAACAACATGAAACAAGAAAGATTGGAGAATAGTAAAATTTGGATCAACAAAACATAATGATGCCCAAGAACTACTGTGAAGAACATTAAATTATGCACATGAGGTTCCCGATGAATTGAATACTTGAACAGTCACAAAGAGCCGAACTGAGTGCAAGACCTAAAGTTCCAAAGCTAACGTGAATAATAGCTGTGAGTGAGTTGACATCACATGTGTATTTGCGAATGACTGAATACATACACATGGTCCAATAAACAAACATCAGTAATGAAAATTCTAGATAACCATAAACTATTTCCTCTTATTCCAAATACTTGCTGGCATATTACTATTGCAATATAATTAGAAGGCATACACTACAACAAAAAGGAGATTCCGCTTCTCTTTGCATGAGGGGTGCTAGGGATTTTACCTCTGCAAGGCGTACCCATGGTTGTACCCAACAATATAGAATCTGCAGAAATAGAAAATGCTAGACATGATAGGCGACGGAGCGGACAGCGCCAGCCTGGACTGATGGACAATGATGAAGGAAGGAGAGGCCTGCATGAGGCTAAACTGCAACCGTCAACGATCAGCTAAATCAACTGAAGAAACAACTACCGTAGAGGAAAATAGCTACCTTATAGCAGCATTGTTGGTTGATTTACAAGCTTCATAAGATATCTGACTTAGTTCACCGACCAAGAGCAGAAGCAACAAAAATTCAAATAAAAAAGACTCCTGAACAATTTTGAAATAACACCAATATTGTACAAACTATAATTGTGCTGAAGACATAAGCATGAAAAGATCTGAATTTTCAGTTATTCTATCTTACATTCTTAGCTATGTATGCAAGCAATTGTTAGAACGTGGCTGAAATCTGATTAGATATACTCTATTAGAATATCTTCCTTGAAGGAGCAACATAGCATTTGAGAATCTACCTAATTATAATGGTATACTAAGAGTTCATTTGCTTATCCTCTGTAAAAGATAGTTATTTTCTTGACAATTTTGGAAACAAAACAAAACTGCCATTTGGGAGAATAAAAAGATCATGATAAAGCTCATCCATATTAAAAACTAAAACGACTAACCTGAACTTCTTAGGACCAAAATTGGAGAAACGAAAGTGCTGGGGAATAAACCTCGACCGAAACCATGAAAGGTTATTATGCTCTAGCTCATGCATGCTAAAGAGATAAATGCTGGTACACCATGAAAGGTTTCAAAACTGTTGGAACACTTAGTTGTAGCAAATTGAAAAATGCAGGAGATATTTTTTTCAATTTTGAATGTGCCTATAATGATATTTAAAAGAAAAAAATTAATTTGATCAGAAGCAATATATAAAGTGTTTATTAAGAGGCTTATTTTGGAAATAATAGTTCGACCGACCTCTGTTGATAGAGGCTTGCGCATTAAGCACCTCACTTTCAAATGGATAGTAAAGGAAGAACACACATCACTGGTTAGATTCACACCTCCATCATCAGCACATAACTTGCATTTCCCTTCAACATAATTTTTTCGAGAGGGTAGTAGAAAATGTAGGACAATTAAGTATTATTCTTCTAATTATACGACAAGGATGGTAGATATCAAAGGCATATTCCATATCATCTTTCTTCAGGCGTGCTGCTTCAGAAACTATTGCATCCGAAAGTATGTGTATCCTGTCAGAGATGCCCTCCAAAATATTTTATTTTTCCACAAATAGCAATCTTGGAGAATTGTAACACGGAATCTCTATCAGTATAGTGGCAATACCTCTTATAAAGAAAAATATCTACAATACTAACTCTCGATAATCCAATAACTCTTAATAATCGTCAGTCTCCCATCTCCCTCCAGCTGCATCACGGAGCCAAAAAAAATTAGTGAAACCTGACCGAAGTCTAACCCATGACAAGAAATGTCAAGCCCAAGTAAATGCTATTAGAAAGTTAGAATGTGAATGTAACATCTTTGAAACCATGTGGAAAACTCGTGACAAGGCATATGTTACCTTTGCTCCACAAACTGATCAAGGCCTCAAGTAAGGTATCAAACAATCACAACAATAAGTTTTCTATTGCAGTAATACAATGATCAAACAACAACACCACAATGGCTCACTTCATTGGAGATTCCACAAACTGGGGATGCAAAAAAGGTAACAACAAATGTTACATTAGCGCACAAATGCCAGTAGCAAGGGTAGTTTCTCTCAGTAACAAGGGCTTCTTTTTTCTTTGAAGGAAATGTTCTGATTCCACAAACTGGGGTTGCAAAAAACATAATAAGAAATATTAGACCAACTTCTTTTCAAACCAGTAGCAAGAGGGATTTCTCTCAACAATGGCTTATGTTTTCTTTGAAGGGAAAGTTGTGGCTGGGCTCACGCACACCCATCAAATTACTGATGATTGAAGATGGCTCTGAACTGATTACTTCTTAGTTCTCTGAACTGAACTTATTATTGAAGATGGAGGTATAGAGGAAATTTATATGCCTAGTTGATGTCACTAGCATTCGGTCAAGTTTGTCATAAATATTAGACATAGTGAGCTCTCGCAAATCGGTAACAACATTGAACATGAAAGGTCACCAACTGCCAAATCGGCCATTGCTTTTCTTCTCTTATAATACTTAAGGATGCTAACAAAAGAAAAATATATTAGGTACTTTAGTAAGTCTACCATTCCCTCTCCAGCATATGACCTATATGTTGTACTAATGTCATCTTAGCTATAGGCGTCCTATTACGGTACCAAGGATGGAGTAGACACGAGTCATCAACAGATTAGCAAACCCGTTGTTGTAAGTCCCATTGGACCCAAAAATGACAAATCAATGTACTAGCGATTTCGTGACCTGAACACCATATGTACTTTAGATTTTTCTATCTGTGTATGTATAATCATAAACTAGAAACATCTATCAAGATATTATAATAGTCTACACATTATAGTTATCTACCAAAATAATTATGGTATACACATAGTCATATACACTATAAGCATACGAGTGGCACAAATTGATGAGAGATATGGTTTATTTTTCCTTATTTTTTCACATTTTAGAGGATTTTGGATAAATTTTTAACTTCTAATGTGTTTAAAAAAAGTAATATAACTTTTATTATAAATATGGTACAGACTTACCACAAGATATTAGTTGTGACTATGAATTGAAAAAAATAAAATAAAGTCATAAAAGATATAGACGTTTATTATAAATTTAGAAACATGTTATGCATAAACTGTTTCCAGTTGATTCTTAAAAATTTATTAAAGATATCATCTTTTGGTTCACGGGAAAACTGCAAGGGTGCACCTATATATTTTTCATGTTTGGAAAAAATCGTTTTAATTTGCAAATAAGTTGGAATAAACATATAATAAGAGCCCAAGGTGGTAAAACGGGCTTAACGGGGTGAATGGTGTATAGGTAATCCCGTTGAGCTCGGTCATAAGCATTAGTAGTTTTGTTTTCTAGTTTCTACTAAAATAAGAGCCCAAGCAGCGTGTGTATGTCCACGTCTTAGCGCAACTTCTGGTAAGTTAGACCTGGCCACTCCATGTACTTCGTGGGATGACACGAAACCAGTGCATGCAGTGCCATTGTAGCTGAGTTCAGGTGGATGTGGGATTGAGCGTCCGATAGACCTGCTCGCGAGCTTCTTTCTCTCATTTTCACTCCTTGAATCTTTTTGTAAAAACCTAGATGTTGCGTCTATTTTTTTTTACAAAATACAGTGATGACATACTTACTTAATTTTGACTCCGTTTGCGATAGACATGGCTGACTTGTCAGGACCATCCGTAGCAAATATTGACTCTATTAGACCGCCCGTAATGAGAAGTATCATATACTAGTATCATGATATTATAAGTTGATATCTTAGACTGCCTTATTAATATGAGACGGTATCATGATATGATACCACATCCTCTCTTTCCTCATTTAGTTGTGTGACGCGTCATAAAAAATCCTATTTCGCACGCATGATACCACTTATGATACTCCCA
Source organism: Triticum aestivum (assembly GCF_018294505.1). NCBI lineage: Eukaryota > Viridiplantae > Streptophyta > Magnoliopsida > Poales > Poaceae > Triticum > Triticum aestivum. The sequence continues at coordinate 44,355,364 of NC_057798.1, read as the reverse complement.
CTACGACCAGTCTTAGGTTGAACCGTTAAGCTGGACGAGGGCCCACCTTCAGCTTCTACTTCTCCCTTCCATTTCTTCTCTAGCCGGCTCCCTTGATGATGTGATTGGGTTTGAGCCTGGATGCATATGCAATAATAGAAACCACCCTTCATCCAGCCATGTACGTGCACGCAAACCAGCACGGCGAGAAGTTGTGGTACGGCTCGACGCCGAGCAAGAGAGCACACGGCGGCGGCCGCCAACAACAACAAGGAGCAGAGGCGAGGAAAATCAGGGGCCGCAAACACCAGCAACAAGCAGCAACGATGAGCTGCAGCAAGGCCGCGCCGCCTTGTGCCACGTCACCCACGCGTCGCTCTGGCCAGCATAGCGACCAGTTGCGAGCTACAGCACGGGCCACTCCGCCGACAAGGCCCACGTGCTCGATCACGAGGCGCGGGCGCTCCTTGAGTGATGTGTGTGTCTTGTAGGCTTCGTTTGCTTTTTTTTTCCTTCATTTTCCTTTTTTTATTTTAATTTATATTATGAGATATTCTAAATAAGCATATGATCAAAAATTACTTTACTTAATTTTTCAAATGTTCACTATACATTTAAATTTTTTGAACAAAAACTAATATTTGTAGGCGTAGTTTTAACAATTTTTTCATAGCATTCACATAAAATGTTATGACATTTTTTAAATGTTATGACATTTTTAAAATGTTCACACACTTAAAAGTGTGTTCAAGACATTATTTAAAAAATAATTATGGAATGTAAAATTTTGTTTGTGTAATTTATGAAAAATGTGCGATATTTAAAAACACATGTTTAAAATATGAGTATGAATTTTTAAAAGTTCATGAAATATGAAATAATCGTTTGCCTATTTATTTTTATAAAAATTACTATGCCATTTTAAAAATTGTTCATAGCATTCACATAAAATGTTCTGACATTTTTAAAATGTTCACACACTTAAAAGTGTGTACAAGACATTATTTAAAAAATAATTATGGAATGTAAAATTTTGTTTGTGTAATTTATGAAAAATGTTCATGATATTTAAAACACATGTTTAAAATATGCCTATGAATTTTTTAAAGTTCATGAAGTATGAAATAATCGTTTGCCTATTTATTTTTATAAAAATTACTATGCCATTTTAAAAATTGTTCATAGCATTCACATAAAATGTTATGACATTTTTAAAATGTTCACACACTTAAAAGTGTGTTCAAGATATTATTTAAAAAATAATTATGGAATATAAAATTTTGTTTATGTAATTTATGAAAAATGTTAGTGGTATTTAATAACACATGTTTAAAATATGCCTATGAATTTTTAAAAGTTCATGAAGTATGAAATAATCGTTTGCTATTTATTTTTATAAAAATAACTATGCCATATTAAAAAAATCATGGATTTTTAAAATGATATCATGTCTCAAAATATATTCATAATTGTTTTTAAAGTTTGATGTACGTTACAAAAACATTGGCCATAAAATTTTCAATGTGTATTTTACAAATGTTCAACGGGTATTAAATATGCTTAAAGGGTGTTTTACTAATTTTTATGTGTATCTAAGAAGAGCTTAAAAGTATTCCTAAAATGTTGGTCATCTATATTTCAAAATTAAAGTGTACCTAAAAAATAAAAAATAAAGAGGGTAAGAAAAGAAAGAAGAAAATTATAAAGAAAAATAAAACTAGAAAAAGAAGATAGTAAAAAGGAAAAAAGGGAAAAATGAAAGAAGAACGGACATAATAGAAAATAAGAAATGGGAAAGGAAAACAGAAAAACCGGCAGATTGTACGAAGGAAAAAAAGAAAAAGAAAAACTACTGGATCATTCCTCAAATTATCCAAAACTATAAAAGAAAGGTTCCAAAAACCAAAGCTAATAGCCTGGCTCATAAAAGGCGGCCATTTTAGGTGATAGTGCGGTAGGTCTGAGAGTAAGCGATTTATAGTAAAATTGCGAACGGTTGACCTGTTATTGCGCGCGTGAACTACCGGTGATATTATCAACTACTAATACAACACATGCCAATTACGTTGAGCGGTGACTAACCAAGCATGGGCCAAGAGAAAAACACATTTTTCTCATAATAGGTTCATTGTGTTAAACTTTTTTGAAAGGGTCATTATGGGATGTTTGACCCGTCCTGAAGTCATCAACCTAGTTTCGGAGCACACGCAAGGACCAAGATGCAAGGTCAGGATGAAGAGGCGTTTTGTGTTTCATATGCAGCTGATTCGAGGCTTCGAAAGTTTTTCCCCTTTCAAGCTTGTGTGAAGTAACATTGTTTGAATTAACTAATGGTAGTTTGATATTGTAATTTATCGAAGTTAGTATTGCAACCCGTGTAAAATGTAATCCTACATGGAGAATACAAATACCACCATATGGCTTTGGCTTCGTGTTTCATAAATATTTTGACCACAACTGAAAACACTAAGATTCATTAATGAAGGCGGTTGGTCCCTGTTTACACATGAATGATGTAGTTGCTTAATCTTTGTATTAGATAACCCCTTGTACATATGGTGTAACCCCTCCTAATATTCTGATCAAGCTCCGCCACTTCACTAGCATGACCAGGTATATTTAGTTGAAATTTCATGGAAAGTGAAAACCACGGGAGTAGCTTGCTAGTTTATAGTGACTAGATGACCTGTTGCGCCCATGGCGCAAAGGCCGAATGTAAGCCAATTGGTGTAAGAGTGTGCATTAACATATTGTTGTTCAAAAAGAATAGCTCATATACTATATGCAGTAAGTACATAAGATTGGAAATGATACACCAAGTCATGCAGGCAAGGACCCTTGTGATCTTTTTAGATTGGATAAATAATCATGCAGAGGCCTTTGGATATGCACTTGAAGGAGCATATATTTCCTTTATCATGGTTGTTTCAAAAGCATGTGATAGAGCAGTCTAAGTAGCGGATAATCGATAGCTAAATGCACAGCACTGTCTTAGGGGATTACATAAGATCAAAAAGGAGGATAAACATACATGTCTTTGTAGGCATTTATACTAATACTATGTTATATAGCAAGGGGCTCCTGCAGCTTGCTTACATTGAGTAGACAATCAGGCGCAATCCCTTGGAAGTGCATTTGAAGCCGAAAGCACATGCTTGCCCTTCGTTCATGTGGGTCCAACGGAAGAAGTCGCTCCAGCCTTTAGTGATGGTGGCCCTTTTGTCAACTCCCTTGATAAAGCGGGCCGTGACAGTGGTTGTTTCTTCTCCAGTTGTGATTGGAAGTTCACCATGGTCAGCATCCATGTGTGGGAAAAGGGAATCCGTAGAAAAGTGGACATTAAAGTACTGAAAACAGTAGTAAAGGTTAGTCACTATATCATTTTATACCATACTATTATATGAAACAGAACAGAATAATTGTGAAGGATTACCATTCTTTTGCCTTGTGTTGCAAATGTTTATGTCATGTGGCACACGTAGTAGTTATTAGGCGTGATGCTGCTGCGGATGATCTTTCGCAGTGCACGAACATTATGGTTGTAGAGCCTAACTGTGTTGCCCCACACAACATGGCGACTAAACTCATCTAAGTAGTGCTTGCAAGGCTCACCTATGTTAAATTGCACAAAATTATACTTTTCAGTAGCTGTTGCTGAAAGTGCTAGTTATCGACTAGAGGGGGGGGGTGAATAGGCGATTTTTATGAAAGTCTTCAAAACATGGAAGTTTCGAAGACAAACAAAGGAAACAATCTAATTGATATGCAGCGGAAGATAAACTACGACAAGCAAGCCATAATCAAATATGCAATAGCATTAACGTTCGAAGATTAATGGCAGCTAGGTAGTAGGATCAGGATGGAAGATAGTATGAAGCCAATCAACAATAGTAGTCAAGCAATGAAGTCAATCAGATAAGACGATAAGCAATGACTTCACGAAGACAAACTCAAGTAAAGGAGCGAAGAGATAGAACTAGTTGCTTGTTGAAGACACAGGATTTGTTGGACCAGTTCCAGTTGCTGTGACAACTGTACGTCTGGTTAGGGAGGCTGAGATTCAACTCAGAAGACCGTGTCTTCACCTCATTCCCCTTGAGCTAAGGTCACTTAGTCTTCCCACAATCACTCTGGTAAGTCTTCAAGGTAGACTTCCAAACCTTCACAGACTTCGTTCACCCGGCAATCCACAATGACTCTTGGATGCTCAGAACGCGACGCCTAACCGGCTGGAGGATACACAGTCCTCAAGTGTAATAAGTCTTCAGGTCACACAGACAGAAAGACTTCAGTGATGCCTAACACTCTTTGGCTCTAGGTGTTTGGGCTTTGTCCTCGCAAGGATTTCTCTCTCTCAAATGCTTCGAGGTGGGTTGCTCTCAAACGACAAAAGCCGTATACTAACTCTGAGCAGCCACCAATTTATGGTGTAGGGGGTGGGCTATTTATAGCCACTAGGCAACCTGACCTGATTTGTCCGAAATGACCCTGGGTCACTAAGGAACTGACACGTGTTCCAACGGTCAGATTTCAAACACACACGGCAACTTTACTTGGACTACAAGCAAAGCTGACTCATCCAACTCTGGATAAGATTTGCTCTCATTGTCTTCGCTCGAAGACATAGGATTTGGGTTGAGCATCACTTCAGTCACTCTGACTTAGTTCACTTGGACCCCACTTAACAGTACGGTGGTTCCTATGACTCAACAAAGAAGAAAAGGAAACAACGAAACCACACAGTCTTCGCGCTCCATAGTCTTCACTCAATGTCTTCTCATGTCATAGACTTCAGTGTGAATATCTTCACACACCACCATTGTCTTCAATGTCTTCATACATTTTTAGGGGTCATCTCCGGTAGGTAAACCGAATCAATGAGGGACACTACCCGCGTTATCCTGCAATTCTCACAAACGCATTAGTCCCTCAACCAACTTTGTCGTCAATACTCCAAAACCAACTAGGGGTGGCACTAGATGCACTTACAATCTCCCTCTTTTTGGTGATTGATGACAAACTGGTTGAAGTTTTCAACGGGGATAAAGTATGTGAAATTGTAAAGGATAGGAATTTGTCTTCATAAGTAGCAAGGGCTCCCCTGAAGATGTGCATATAAATGATTTTGCTTTTGGAATGCAAATGCACATGGCAGGTTGTACTTGTGGAGATCCACTTCTACTTATGAAGATAATTCATCATGCATGAAATGATGTAGCATATAGGATGACATGCATAATAAAAAATGGACGTCTGCAGGATGATTTAAGTGCGGAAGTTATCATCGCACGTGGAAATGCAAATAAGTAGCAGATGACCATCAAGTTTAAGTGTTACAACTCAGAGAACCAAATGTTTCAAAACGCAAGAGTTGTAAGCACGAGGCAAAATATAACGCAACCGCCCATATGAACCCGCTTGAAGACTATCAACTCATACGCTTCTCCCCCTTTTATCAGGATGACCAAAAAGGTTTGAAGACATAGAGCATCTACTCGTCTTCTTGATGAGTAGGTGAAGCAGCAGGGTTGTCGTCGTTGGGTGGCGGTGCAGATGAACTTGGTGCAGTGTCGATGCGCGGAGTAGTAGTTGGAGGTGGTGAAGTAGCATCATCTTCATCATTGATCACTCTAGCATTTACCGTTGCCATGGAGGAAGAATATTCAGAGTCTTCAAGAGATGGAGTTCTTCGTAAGACAGCATTCCGTGGAGGAGTGGAGTCAAACTGAAATCTTTCATTGAAGCCATCGTCTTGAAGATCTGCTTCAGCACTAAGCAGGGTCAAACTCTTCCAGGATCGCCGACAAGTTTCATGAGCGACAAAGGCATTCTTGGTGGCAAGGTTGCGAATGCGCTTGACATCCACCAAGAGGCTTTGCATCTGTCTCTTGAGCCAAAAGTGATGTTTATGTTGTTTCTGATGAAGGGCCACAAGAAGTTCTCGGTCATTGAGAACGCGAGAACGCTTCCGAGGCCTTTGGGCAATGGTGCTTTCAGTGGCTTCAGTAGGTGCTCGATGAGGCAGACGAGTATTTCCAGCCAATGGATAGATTCGTGTAGCTGCTTGAACACCTTCAATGGGTTGAGTGAAGCTTTGGTGCTCGGCATTCTGAAGACAGAGAGGCTTCTTGGCTGGGTCAGGATATATAGCTTCAACTGACATATCAACCTCAGGTAGACAAATCACATGATTATGAGCAGAATGTTGATAGTTGACAGTAGAGTGTCGCTTTATGAGGCGCATGACCCATGGAGCATAAAACTTCAGACCAAAGAGATCAGAGCCGGAGGCAGCAAGTTGTCTGATGAAGAAATCTTGTGCATTGAAGCTGATGCCATTAAAGATGTAGAAGACCAAAGTCTTCATAGCTCCTTCAAGCTTTGCCGCTGATGAATGCCCTTTGATAGGCCATAGAGTCCGCCTGATGATGTGATATATGGTGCGTGGCAGATACTCAAGGTCTTCAACAAAGAACTCAGTTGGATATTCAGCGTCACGGGGCAAAGGCTTCATCATGCTCAGCATCTGACTCATATTGGGTTCAGGCCTATGAAAGATGCTTTCCAGGGCATTGCGATGATGTTGACAACCAGGTTCATAGAGTTCTCCAGGAGTGGACATGCCTGTAAGCTCGCTGATATCCATAGCTTTGGCTTCATGATGAACGTTTCCAGTCATCCACTCGAGAACCCAAGTCTTCGTATCTCTGTTGTAGCCGCGAATGTGCAGTGTGGCATAGAATTGAAGCAATAGTTCTTCCTTCCAGTGTTCCTTATCTGTGACAAAACTGAGCAGCCCAGCATCACGAAAGCAGTCAAGTGCTTCTTCTAAGCATGGAAGTCCAGTAATGGCTTCAGTGCCAAGACGCATATGAGGAAAGATGCACCCTTGATCATACAGAACACAGGAGTAATAGCTTCGCTGCTGATGACTCCAGAACCGATCTGAAGCAATCCTTGGCTTCGTGTAGGGGTTCTTCGAGCTATCAAAGAATGTGTTGTGGCTCTTGAAGACATTTGCATTGAAAGACCCTACAGCGGTGGCAGTACCAGGAAACCTTGGCAGTCTTGGCTTGGGCTTCTGGACTTGAGGCCTATGCTCAATGTGATAGTCAAATTGAGGACCAGAGACATTAGGCGGAGGGACCAGAACGGGCCATCTTATTGTGATGAGCTCGCCATGGTTGTATGCTTGCTCAATTCTATAGGACCGTGGAGGCGGAACAGGAGCAGTGGCAGCAACTGAGGCTTCAGGCTGCACAACAGGTGCTTCAGGAGCAGTAGTTGGTTCAAGCTCCACATTAGCATCAGCCATGACAACGTCATTGGCTTCACTTGCGTTGGTTGTGGCAGCTTCAGGATTTTCAACCTCCACTTGAGGAGCTGGAGGGTCTGGCAGAGACACGTTCACTTCATGAACTGTTTCTTCAGGCATGGGGGGAGTAGAGACACGCTCTTCTTGACATTCTTCATCGGTTGATGCAGCCGGATTATCTTCAGCAGCTTGTGCTTCAGACACAGAGACATTCACAGTTGGAGTGGCTTCATAGAACACTTGACGTGCAACAGGTTGATGATGCACTTCTCCTTCTGGAACGCTCGGAAGAGGAGATTGAGGCCTTGGTCCTTTGCGAAGCCTTTGAAGTACTGGCGACGCTTTTGGAGATGGGGTGGGCAGGCCCTCATCCTCTTCAGCTTGTACGGATGTTGTGACTTCTTGTTGTTGGGGAGTGTTGGGGGAGTCTTGTTCTTGCGGGCGATCAGCCCATGAATCATCCTGTGCAGTTGGCGTCAGAGGACGACCAATGCTGATGAGTTCGCTATTCGTACGAACAGGCGATGATACCACATTGTATTCGATCTGAGGAAGAACTTCATCATCTTCAACACTGTCATGATAACCAATGTCTTCAGCAGCGGTGGGTTCAGCTGCTGGAATATCTTCAGCTTCAGGAGCCTCTGTGGAAGCAGGCTCATGAACAGTCATGTGAAGTTCTTGAGATGCAGATGCAAGATGAATCACTGAGATGGGTTCAACAAAAAGGGGCTCTGTGGGAGCAGCCCGATTCCTCTTGGTCTTGCGCTTCTTCTTGGAGGGAGCAGTATCAGAGGCTTCGGTATTCTTCCTCTTTCTGGCCTCTGCCTCGGCAGCCCTCGTCTTCTTTTGTTCTGAAGCGGTTGTGGTGACCTTTGGCTTCGAGCCAGTCATGCTACTTGGGAAGATAATGCGTGGAGCTTCTTGGCTTGAAGGCGCTGGCTGATCAGCAGGAAGCTTCTTCTTTTTCTTTGCTGCCATCCTGGGGTCAATGCCAGGACGGCCAAGTGACTTGCGCTTCTCAGCCTCATTGTAGGCGAGCACACACTTATCAGCCAAACTCTTCATGCGCTCATGAGAGCCTTGAGCTTCTTGGCGCTTCTTCAGAAAAGCTTCTTTAAGCTCATGCATCATGACCTTAAAGTTCCTGACGTCTCGAACACTCAGCTTGGCCATATGCTTCTTGAATTGAGCCTTCTCATAATCAATCTTGTTCTTGAGCTCAATGATTCGCTGAGCGAGAGCCAGCTCAGAAGCAATGGCGCCATTGAAAGAGACGCTGAGGCCAATTGGAAGCTGTAAATCTTCAAGGCTAACGTTTGGGGTGTCGAACCACTCATCAATGAAATTGTGGATGATGGCCACATCAAAGAGAGGCAAGTTGTTTTTTCTTCTCCGTCTTCTTGGAGATACGGGATTGATCTTCAGACTGCACACTGGCTTCAGGAGGTGCAGTGGCCAATGGCTTCACACGAGAAGCTTTTGGAGGTGCGGCTGATGATGTAACCTTAACCTTCTTTGGCTTCTTCGGCCTTGGAGTAGGAGCAGGGACTTCATCAGAATCAGCATCATTGTTGGGACGATCCACTCTGGCACCATGAACCAAGACGTAGGAGATGAGACCATCAAGGTTGGCAAAGGGGCCAACTCTATTCTCTTCAGCTTCACGTGTCCCATCCTCACGGGGAGCAGAGGGACTAGGATTGAAATCTAATCCCCACGACTTCTTGTTTTCCTTTGCTGAAGACATAGCAAACTGGAAGTTGCGCTTGAAAAGATTGTCGTCGCGACACGAGAGCAATGATGATGGGTCGGCTTCTTCAGGCTGTGGCCCACGAACCATGCAAGGATAGAATTCTTGCGCAATGGCTTCAGCTCTGTTCTTGGGGGGAAGGCCTCGATAGAGAATATCAGCCCAAGGGCTCTTGATAGCATATTTCTCTGCATACTCCTGGGTGATGAACTTGTACTTGTACCACTGTTCAGCCCAATAGCGTCGAATCCATTGGATTCGAGTCTTGCGTTGATTGTAATCTTCTTCAAGATCTGTTTTATACATTTCTGCCAGATCCTCAGGCAGATACTTCGAAGTTCCCCCACGACGCTGTCTGCCACCCTTCCTTGCTGATTTTTCTGCAGCCATGAACTTCAAGCTGAATGGCTTCAATATGTTCAGAGGCTTCAGAGATTTACGCTTGCTGGTCAAGCAGGAACTGGCTTCAGGAGAATTTATATGATGCTGTAAGTATTCTGCAAATGAATGCATACTATGAGAACCAAGGGATTCTCCCACGGACATGTACCTGTGACAGCATTAGAGATGCGAGGGAAGGGGAAGAGGTCATATGCATTCTCAGAAGATTTTGAAGATAAATCAGTTTGAAGACATTGACCTCATGATGCGAAGACATTCACTTATATGTGGTGAGTTGGTTCCAGATTTGTACCGATCCGTGAATAAGTACAAGTGAGGAATCAAACTAGATAGGAAATCTAAGTGAATAGACTAGGCATTATGAGATGCAGATAGAATAGATCTAACAATGAGTAGGCAGAAACCACTTTCGGTAAGTAGGATGAATCTATGAAGATCAAAAAGGTGGTAAAAATAGAGTTATAATTACCGCACGACGAACTGCTAGATGGGAAGAATGAGAGACCGAGCAGTTCAGTCCACCGTGCCCTAACTTGGCGACGGAGGACACCTACGGCGACGGCGGAGAGGACGATGTCCGCGGCCGGCGTGAGGATGGCGTCGGAGAAGTCGCGGCAGCTAAGCGCTTCGTAGCCGGCGTCGTCGCGAGCTAGCGGTGGCGCTAGGGTTTTGACGGAGCTGGAGAGGTGGAAGAAGGATTTCTTTACCGCAGGGGACAGGTATTTATAAGTAGGTGAGAGACACAGCGCAATTACACTAGTGCCCCTGGCGGTTCACATATGAGGGGTACGTGGCAAGCATGCAACATACTTAGAATTGTCCCACGTTCCCACGCCCGCCAGGCATGTTGGAGAGTAGTTCCGGCTTCTCTGGATTTCAACAATAAAGATAAGTCATTTAAAAACAGATGTAATGGTTGTCTCTTTGTCTTCTGCTAACTAGGACGCAGAGAAGACATTCGACAGTTTCAATCGAATGCATATGATTTGGACAGATAGAGTTTGAGATAGGAAGCATAGAGAGATTAGGGTCCGATCACATTCACTTAGTTCAAGAGATTCAACTTGAAGACATAGCTATAAGTGAATGCTGTAGAGGACAGAACGCTAGTGTGTGTATATATATATATATATATATATATATGTGCAATCAAATCATCATAGCACAAAAAATCATGAAGATAAATAGAAACTGAAGACAAACAAAATGTGAAGTCTTTGCAAAATAACGCCATGAGTGAAACACTTCAAACAGAGAAATTTGGTGGTGGCGTTACCCACCGTATAGGAAGTATTAGACCCAGACACGGCGCACAATTATCGTGGCGCTCCGAAGTCAAATTCCATGTTAATGTATTCACACTCAGAGTGTAAATCTTCATTGATTGAAGATATACATTACTTTGTGTGTTGCACATCTAAGTCATCAACATGCATAAGTGTTAGGATGTGTGCCTGATCACAGGACATTAGAGGATTCCAAGATATTTAGCTCACACCGTAACTTGCAAAACCTTTTCTCATCCAAGGGCTTTGTGAAGATATCTGCCAGTTGCTCTTCAGTGTTGACGTGCATGATATCTATATCTTTCTTCATAACATGATCTCTGAGAAAGTGATGACGTATTTCAATGTGCTTTGTCTTCGAGTGCTGGACTGGATTGTTGGCAATCTTGATGGCACTTTCGTTGTCGCAGAAGAGAGGGACTTGCTTCAGATTGATGCCATAGTCCTTGAGAGTTTGCTTCATCCACAGAAGCTGAGCACAACAGGATCCAGCAGCAATGTATTCAGATTCAGCAGTTGAGAGTGACACACAGTTCTGCTTCTTTGAAGACCGACAGACAAGTGATCGACCAAGAAAATGACATGTGCCTGATGTTGACTTGTGATCCACCTTGTCACCAGCATAATCAGCATCCGAGAATCCAACCAGATCAAACCTTGAGCCCTTTGGATACCATAATCCGAGTGTTGGGGTGTAAGCCAAATATCTAAGAATTCGCTTCACTGCTAAGTGATGCGATTCCTTTGGTGCCGCTTGGCATCGAGCACACATGCAAACACTAAGCATAATATCTGGCCTAGATGCACATAAATAAAGCAAAGAACCAATCATGGAGCGGTATACCTTTTGATCGAACTCTTTACCATTGTCGTCGGGACCAAGATGATGTTTGGCTGGCATTGGCGTCGTGTAACCTTTGCAATCTTGCATGCCGAACTTCTTCAGGCAATCTTTGAGATATTTTTCTTGAGATATGAAGATGCCATTTCTTTGTTGACGAATTTGAAGACCAAGGAAAAACTTCAGCTCTCCCATCATGGACATTTGATATTGCTCTTGCATCATGTACCCAAACTCATCACTGTACTTCTGGTTGGTGCAGCCGAAGATTATGTCATCAACATATATTTGGCACACAAACAGTTCACCATCATATGTCTTCGTGAAGAGTGTGGGATCGAGGGATCCCGGTTTGAAGCCTTTACTTTTGAGGAAGTCTTTGATTGTATCATACCAAGCGCGAGGAGCTTGTTTGAGGCCATACAGCGCTTTGTTGAGTTTGTACACCATATCAGGATGTTTTGGATCTTCAAAGCCAGGTGGTTGTGCGACATATACTTCTTCTTCAATCTTGCCATTGAGAAATGCACTCTTTACATCCATTTGATATAGCAAGATGTTGTGATGATTTGCATAGGCTAGCAGTATGCGAATGGCTTCAAGCCTAGCAACAGGAGCAAATGTTTCATCGAAGTCAATTCCTTCAACTTGAGTATATCCTTGAGCCACAAGACGTGCTTTGTTCCTGACGACTTGACCATGCTCATCTTGCTTGTTTCGATATATCCATTTTGTTCCTATAATGTTATGCTTGCGAGGGTCAGGTCGCTTGACAAGTTCCCAAACATTATTCAGCTTAAACTGTTGAAGTTCTTCTTGCATGGCTTGAATCCATTCAGGTTCCATAAAAGCTTCAACAACTTTCTTGGGTTCTGATATTGACACAAATGAAAAGTGCCCACAGAAGTTTGCTAACTGTGTTGCTCTTGAGCTAGTAAGCGGACCAGGCGCATTGATGCTATCAATTATCTTCTCAATTTGTACTTCATTTGCAACACGAGGATGAACTGGACGAAGACCTTGCTCATGCTGATCATTGTCATCATTGGAAGCATTGTCTTCGGTCTTAGCATTGTCTTCAGGTTGGTTTGGTGCAGAAATGATAAGTTCCTCTTCAGGCTGTGCTTCAGAGGGCATGATCTCACCAATTCCCATCAACTTGATAGATTCACAGGAAGGAGCTTCATCAAGTGTGCTTGGCAGAATTTCTCTTTGTGAACCATTGGTTTCATCAAATCACACATCCACTGTTTCAACGATTTTGTAGTGGAAGAGGTTGAAGACTCTGTAAGAGTGTGAATCCTTTCCATAGCCAAGCATGAAGCCTTCGTGAGCTTTGGTTTCAAATTTTGACTTGTGATGGGGATCCTTGATCCAGCACCTAGCACCAAAGACTCTGAAGTAGCTGACATTTGGCTTCTTGCCAGTGAGGAGCTCATAGGATGTTTTGCCCAGAAGCTTATGGATGTAGACACGGTTGATGATGTGACAAGCTGTATCAATGGCTTCAGGCCAGAACTTTCTTGGTGTCTTGTACTCATCGAGCATTGTGCGAGCCATCTCAATAAGAGTTCTATTTTTGCGCTCAACAATGCCATTTTGCTGTGGTGTGTATGGAGCAGAGAATTCATGAGTGATTCCCATTGTATCCAGATAAAGATCAAGGCCGGTGTTCTTGAATTCAGTGCCATTATCACTTCTGATATGCTTGATCTTGACGCCATAGTTGTTCATTGCTCGATTGGTGAATCGTCTGGAGACATCTTGTACTTCAGTCTTGTAGAGAATTATGTGCACCCATGTGTATCTTGAGTAGTCATCAACAATGATGAAGCCATAGAGACACGTCGTTGTTGTGAGGGTGGAGTAGTGGGTAGGTCCAAATAAGTCCATGTGCAGCAGCTCGAAGGGTTGAGATGTTGTCATGATTGTCTTCGAAGGATGCTTGGCCCTTGTCATCTTTCCAGCTTCGCAAACACCACACAGATGATCTTTCTTGAACTTGACACCTTCGATGCCTATGACATGCTTCTTTTTGACGAGAGTGTGCAAGTTCCTCATGCCTGCATGCCCCAGCCTTCGATGCTAGAGCCAGCATTCTGAAGCTTTTGCAAGAAGACATACGGCAAGTTTTGGACCTGCTGAGAAATCTACCATGTATAGATCACCTTTCCTATACCCTTCAAAGACTAGAGATTTGTCAGATTCCATTAGTACAAGGCAGCGATATTTTCCAAATATCACAATCATGTTTAAGTCACAAAGCATTGAGACAGACATTAAGTTGAATCCAAGGGATTCAACAAGCATCACTTTATCCATGTGTTGATCCTTTGAGATTGAAACTCTACCTAGACCCAATACTTTGCCTTTACCAGTGTCAGCAAATGTGATTTGACTCTTGTCGGATGGACGTAAGGTTGAGTCCATGAGAAGACTTTGATCACCAGTCATATGATTAGTGCATCCTCTGTCAATAATCCATTCTGAAGCTTTTGATGACATGCCCTACAGTGCAGTTAGGAGGATAGGCTTCACAATGTATGTTATGAAGCATAAGCATTTGATGCACACATGGACTATCATAGCATAGATGAAAGTTAGCACACAATATGACAGGTAAGAGATTCATATGTGGAATAAATAGTAAGTCATTTTATCATGCGTCCCTTTATGTTTTAGGTCCCCAGCAATTATATCGGACGCTGTTGATTGCTGGCTGGAGACCACATTCTGCAAAAGAGAGTTAATTCTTCTTCACCACCCACATTTTCAGGGGTGGCTTAGAAGCAATGAGTCTAAGTGCAGCATCTGAGAATTTCGGCTTTGAAGCCCTAGCAAATAGCCTTGCAGGAGATGAATGATACTCATGTGAATAAGAAGAAAAGTTCTTAGTTCTATGAACATAGCGATTTGAAGACACACGCTCATATTCATGAGTCTGAGTATGATTTCCATGCAAAACATTGGCGTTAGGGTGACTCAAATGAGTCATGTGTTCGTAAGTAGCCGTTGGACCATATGATGCCTTTGGTCTGGGGTTTGTCTTCTTCCCTGGTGGTGTCATGATGACATTCACTGGAAGATTCTCAAGGCAGCTTTTGGGAACCCAGATCTTCTTCATAGGAGGTCCATTCCCGCAGTTAGTACCAATATACCTGGCAAACACTTCACCATTCTGATTTTTGAACAGTTTATAGTTTGCATCAAAGGATTCATCAATGATAATAGGATTAGCACAGGTAAATCCAGATAATGTAGATGGATCCACTGAAGGTTCCTTTGCAGCAACCCATGTGGTTTTGGGATACTGCTCAGGCTTCCAGTAGGAACCATCAGCATTCATTTTCCTCTCGAACCCAACACCCTCTTTCCCAGGGTTTCGGTTTAGAATCTGCTTTTTGAGGACATCACAAAGTGTCTGCTGCCCTTTCAGACTTTTATACATCCCTGTTTCAAGCAATGTCTTCAACCTAGCATTTTCATCAGCAATAGTAGTGGTATCCTCAGAAGAGGGGTTAGTTACCACATCAGTAGTTGAAGACAGAGCAACAGTAGCAGCAGTGGAACATTCAGCAATAGAGGTAGCGTTATCACGCTCAATGCATTTTAAGCATGGCGGTTCAAATTCATCCTGAGCGGAACTGATCTGTTGAGTGCGAAATGACTCATTCTCTTTTTGAAGATCTTCATGAGTCTCTTTCAGTTTCTCAAGCTCTTGCTTCCTTTGAAGATAATCATAGGAAAGCTTTTGATAAGTGGTTGAGAGCGACTCATGAAGACTTTCAAGTTCTTGATACTTAGCATGAAGATTTTTTATGTCTTCAACTAAGGACTGTGAACGGGTCATTTCCGCGTCCAGCAGGTCATTGCTTTTGTCTAACAGTTTTTGAGTATGTTCCATAGCTCTTTGTTGTTCAGTAGCAATTTTAGCAAGTGTTTTATAGCTGGGTTTAGATTCACAATCAGAGTCATCTTCACTTGATGTTTGAAAGTAAGCATCGCGCGATTTTACCTTGGCACCGCGTGCCATGAAGCAGTAGGTGGGAGCAAGATCGTCCTTGTCATCATTAGAGTTGGTGTGGGAGTCATTGTCTTCACTGTTGAAGATGGACTTTGCGACGTAGGCTGTGGCCAGAGCCAGACTTGCAACGCCAGAGTCGGACTCAGCTTCAGATTCCACCTCAGCCTCCTTAGACGCAGACTCCTCCTCTGAATCCATTTCCTTGCCAACAAAAGCACGAGCCTTGCCAGATGAGCTCTTCTTGTGAGATGAAGACCTTGATGAGGACTTGGAAGAAGACTTCGAAGATTTCTTCTTCTTTTTGTCATCGGAGTCATATTCCTTTCTCTTCTTCTTCTTCTCGTTGTCTTGAGTGGAATCTTCAACATTTCTTGAACTCGATCGTGAAGACTTTCTGAAGCCCTTCTTCTTGGTGAATTTCTAGAACTTCTTCACAAGCATAGCAAGCTCCCTTCCAATGTCTTCAGGATCGTCAGAACCGCAGTCAGATTGTTCTTCTTCAGATGAGGAAACAACTTTTGCCTTCAAAGCACGAGTTCGGCCATAGTTGGGGCCATAGATATCTCTTTTCTCATAAAGCTGGAACTCATGTGTGTTGAGACTCTCAAGTATATTAGACGGATCGAGTGTCTTGAAGTCAGGACTGAAGGAAATATGCCCTAGAGGCAATAATAAAGTTATTATTTATTTCCTTATTTCATGATGAATGTTTATTATTCATGCTAGAATTGTATTAACCGGAAACATAATACATGTGTGAATACATAGACAACCAGAGTGTCACTAGTATGCCTCTACTTGACTAGCTCGTTAATCAAAGATGGTTATGTTTCCTGACCATGAACAATGAGTTGTTATTTGAGTAACGAGATCACATCATTAGTTGAATGATCTAATTGACATGACCCATTCCATTAGCTTAGCACCTGATCGTTTAGTATGTTGCTATTGCTTTCTTCATGACTTATACATGTTCCTATGACTATGAGATTATGCAACTCCCGTTTGCCGGAGGAACACTTTGGGTGCTACCAAACGTCACAACGTAACTGGGTGATTATAAAGGAGCATTACAGGTGTCTCCAAAAGTAGATGTTGGGTTGGCGTATTTCGAGATTAGGATTTGTCACTCCGATTGTCGGAGAGGTATCTCTGGGCCCTCTCGGTAATGCACATCACATAAGCCTTGCAAGCACTGCAACTAATATGTTAGTTGTGAGATGATGTATTACGGAACGAGTAAAGAGACTTGCCAGTAACGAGATTGAACTAGGTATTGGATACCGACGATCGAATCTCGGGCAAGTAACATACCGATGACAAAGGGAACAACGTATGTTGTTATGCGGTCTGACCGATAAAGATCTTCGTAGAATATGTAGGAGCCAATATGGGCATCCAGGTCCCGCTATTGGTTATTGACCGGAGACGTGTCTCGGTCATGTCTACATTGTTCTCGAACCCGTAGGGTCCGCACGCTTAAGGTTACGATGACAGTTATATTATGAGTTTACATGTTTTGATGTACCGAAGGAGTTCGGAGTCCCGGATGAGATTGGGGACATGACGAGGAGTCTCGAAATGGTCGAGACGTAAAGATTCATATATTGGATGATATGGTTAGGCCAAGGGGTCAAGCCCATGAGGCTTTAGATCGGTGCAAAAGGAGTTTTGCGGAGTCCAGGGGGCCAAACGCCGGAGACCCTGGCGTCTGGCCCTGGGCCAGACGCCGAGGCCCATGGCGTCTGGGCCAGACGCCAAGGATTGTGGCGTTTGGTCCTGGAGTCCGAGTGGGACTCTTGCCTTTCGGGAAAAACCGACTTTGAGGAGGCTTTTGCTCCAAGTTTCGACCCCGGGGCTCAACATATAAATAGAGGGGCAGGGCTAGCACCAAAGACACAACAATTGATCCCTTGGATCTCTTAGCCGTGTGCGGTGCCCCCCTCCACCATAGTCCACCTCGATAATATCGTAGCGGTGCTTAGGCGAAGCCCTGCGACGGTAGAACATCAAGATCGTCACCACGCCGTCGTGCTGACGGAACTCTCCCTCGACACTCGGCTGGATCGGAGTTCGAGGGACGTCATCGAGCTGAACGTGTGCTAGAACTCGGAGGTGCCGTAGTTTCGGTGCTTGATCGGTCGGGCCGTGAAGACGTACGACTACATCAACCGCGTTGTGCTAACGCTTCCGCTTACGGTCTACAAGGGTATGTAGACAACACTCTCCCCTCTCGTTGCTATACATCACCATGATCTTGCGTGTGCGTAGGAAATTTTTTGAAATTACTACGAAACCCAACAGTGGCATCCGAGCCTAGGTTATTTATGTTGATGTTATATGCACGAGTAGAACACAAGTGAGTTGTGGACGATACAAGTCATACTGCCTACCAGCATGTCATACTTTGGTTCGGCGGTATTGTTGGACGAGACGACCCGGACCAACCTTACGCGTACGCTTACGCGAGACCGGTTCCCTCGACGTGCTTTGCACATAGATGGCTTGCGGGCGACTGTCTCTCCAACTTTAGTTGAACCGAGTATGGCTACGCCCGGTCCTTGAGAAGGTTAAAACGGAGTCTATTTGACAAACTATCGTTGTGGTTTTGATGCGTAGGTGAGATTGGTTCTTACTTAAGCCCGTAGCAGCCACGTAAAACATGCAACAACAAAGTAGAGGACGTCTAACTTGTTTTTGCAGGGCATGTTGTGATGTGATATGGTCAAGGCATGATGCTGAATTTTATTGTATGAGATGATCATGTTTTGTAACCGAGTTATCGGCAACTGGCAGGAGCCATATGGTTGTCGCTTTATTGTATGCAATGCAATCGCGATGTAATGCTTTACTTTATTACTAAACGGTAGTGATAGTCGTGGAAGCATAAGATTGGCGAGACGACAACGATGCTACGATGGAGATCAAGGTGTCGCGCCGGTGACGATGGTGATCATGACGGTGCTTCGGAGATGGAGATCACAAGCACAAGATGATGATGGCCATATCATATCACTTATATTGATTGCATGTGATGTTTATCTTTTTATGCATCTTATCTTGCTTTGATTGACGGTAGCATTATAAGATGATCTCTCACTAAATTATCAAGAAGTGTTCTCCCTGAGTATGCACCGTTGCGAAAGTTCTTCGTGCTGAGACACCACGTGATGATCGGGTGTGATAGGCTCTACGTTCAATACAACGGGTGCAAACAGTTGCGCACGCAGAATACTCAGGTTAAACTTGACGAGCCTAGCATATACAGATATGGCCTCGGAACACGGAGACCGAAAGGTCGAGCGTGAATCATATAGTAGATATGATCAACATAACGATGTTCACCATTGAAAACTACTCCATCTCACGTGATGATCGGTCATGGTTTAGTTGATTTGGATCACGTAATCACTTAGAGGATTAGAGGGATGTCTATCTAAGTGGGAGTTCTTAAATAATATGATTAATTGAACTTAAATTTATCATGAACTTAGTCCTGGTAGTATTTTGCAAATTATGTTGTAGATCAATAGCTCGCGTTGTTGCTTCCCTGTGTTTATTTTGATATGTTCCTAGAGAAAATTGTGTTGAAAGATGTTAGTAGCAATGATGCGGATTGGATCCGTGATCTGAGGTTTATCCTCATTGCTGCACAGAAGAATTATGTCCTTGATGCACCGCTAGGTGACGGACCTATTGCAGGAGCAGATGCAGACGTTATGAACGTTTAGCTAGCTCAATATGATGACTACTTGATAGTTTAGTGCACCATGCTTAATGGCTTAGAATCGGGACTTCAAAGACGTTTTGAACGTCATGGAGCATATGAGATGTTCCAGGAGTTGAAGTTAATATTTCAAGCAAATACCCGAGTTGAGAGATATGAAGTCTCCAACAAGTTCTATAGCTAAAAGATGGAGGAGAATCGCTCAACTAGTGAGCATGTGCCCAGATTGTCTGAGTACTACAATCGCTTGAATCAAGTGGGAGTTAATCTTCCAGATAAGATAGTGATTGACAGAATTCTCTAGTCACCATCACCAAGTTAGTAGAACTTCGTGATGAACTATGATATGCAAGGGATAACGGAAACAATTCCCAAGCTCTTCGTAATGCGGAAATTGACGAAGGTAGAAATCAAGAAAAACATCAAGTGTTGATGGTAGACAAGACCACTAGTTTCAAGAAAAGGGCAGAGGGAAGAAGGGGAACTTCAAATAGAATGGCAAGCAAGTTGCTGCTCAAGTGAAGAAGCCCAAGTCTGGTCCTAAGCCTGAGACTAAGTGCTTCTACTGCAAAGGGACTGGTCACTGGAAGCGGAACTACCCCAAGTGATTGGCAGATAAGAAGGATGGCAAAGTGAACATAAGTATATTTGATATACATGTTATTGATGTGTACTTTACTAGTGTTTATAGCAACCCCTCAGTATTTGATACTAGTTCAGTTGCTAAGATTAGTAACTCGAAACGGGAGTTGCAGAATAAACAGAGACTAGTTAAGGGTGAAGTGACGATGTGTGTTGGAAGTGGTTCCAAGATTGATATGATCATCATCGCACACTCCCTATACTTTCGGGATTAGTGTTGAACCTGAATAAGTGTTATTTGGTGTTTGCGTTGAGCATGAATATGATTTGATCATGTTTATTGTAATACGGTTATTCATTTAAGTAAGAGAATAAATTGTTGTTCTGTTTATATGAATAAAACCTTATATGGTTACACACCCAATGAAAATAGTTTGTTGGATCTCGATCATAGTGATACACATAATCATAATATTGAAACCAAAAGATGCAAAGTTAATAATGATAGTGCAACTTATTTGTAGCACTGCCGTTTAGGTCATTTTGGTGTAAAGCGCATGAAGAAACTCCATGCTGATGGGCTTTTGGAATCACTTGATTATGAATCAGTTGATGCTTGCGAACCATGCCTCATGGGCAAGATGACTAAGACTCTGTTCTTCGGAACAATGGAGCGAGCAACAGATTTGTTGGAAATCATACATACTGATGTATGTGGTCCGATGAATATTGAGGCTCGCGACAAATATCATTATTTTTTGATCTTCACAAATGATTTGAGTAGATATGAGTATATCTACTTGATGAAACATAAGTCTGAAACATTTGAAAAGTTCAAAGAATTTCAGAGTGAAGTGAAAAATCATCGTAACAAGAAAATAAAGTTTCTACGATCTGATCGTAGAGAAGAGTATTTGAGTTACGAGTTTGGCCTTCAGTTAAAAACAATGTGAAATAGTTTCACTACTCATGCCACCTGGAACACCACAATGTAATGGTGTGTCCGAACGTCATAACCGTACTTTATTGGATATAGTGCAATCCATGATGTATCTTACCGATCTACCACTATCGTTTTGGGGTTATGCATTAGAGATAGCTGCATTCACGTTAAATAGGGCACCATCAAAATCCGTTGAGACGACGCCTTATGAACTGTGGTTTGGCAAGAAACCAAAGTTGTCGTTTCTTAAAGTTTGAGGTTGCAATGCTTATGTGAAAAAGTTTCAACCTGATAAGCTCAAACCCAAATCGGAGAAGTGCGTCTTCATAGGATACCCAAAAGAAAAATGTTGGGTACACCTTCTATCACAGATCCGAAGGCAAATTCGTTGCTGAGAATGGATCCTTTCTAGAGAAGGAGTTTCTCTCGAAAGAAGTGAGTGGGAGGAAAGTAGAAAACTTGATAAGGTAATTGTACCTTCTCCTTTATTGGAAAGTAGATCATCACAGAAATTTGTTCCTGTGACTCCTACACCAATTAGTGAGGAAGCTAATGATGATGATCATGAAACTTCAAATCAAGTTACTACCGAATCTCGTAGGTAAACCAGAGTGAGATCCGCACCAGAGTGGTACGGTAATCCTGTTCTGGAAGTCATGTTACTAGACCATGACGAACTTGCGAACTATGAGGAAGCGATGATGAGCCCAGATTCCGCAAAATGGTTTGAGGCCATGAAATCTGAGATATGATCCATGTATGAGAACAAAAGTATGGACTTTGATGGATTTGCCCGATGATCGGCAAGCCATAGAAAATAAATGGATCTTCAAGAGGAAGACAGACGCTGATAGTAGTGTTACTATCTACAAAGCTAAAATTGTCGCAAAAAGGTTTTCGACAAGTTCAAGGTGTTGACTACGATGAGAGATTCTCACTCGTATCTATGCTTAAAGTCTGTCCGAATCATGTTAGCAATTGCCGCATTTTATGAAATCTGGCAAATGGATAAACAAAACTAAATTCCTTAATGGATTTAATAAAGAAGAGTTGTATACGATGCAACTAGAAGGTTTTGTCAAATCCGAAAGGTGCTAACAAAATGTGCAAGCTCCAGCGATCCATCTATGGACTGGTGCAAGCATCTCGGAGTTGGAATATACGCTTTGATGAGTTGATCAAAGCATATAGTTTTATACAGACTTGCGGTGAAGCCTGTATTTACAAGAAAAGTGAGTGGGAGCACTACAACATTTCTGATAAGTATATGTGATTGACATATTGTTGATCGGAAATAATGTAGAATTATTCTGTAAAGCATAAAGGAGTGTTTGAAAGGAATTTTTCAAAGAAAGACTTCGGTGAAGCTGCTTACATATTGAGCTTCAAGATCTATAGAGATAGATCAAGACGTTTGATAAGTTTTTTCAATGAGTACATACCTTGACAATATTTTGAAGTAGTTCAAAATGGAGCGGTCAAAGAAAGAGTTCTTGCCTGTATTACAAGGTGTGAAGTTGAGTAAGACTCAAAGCCCGACCACGGCAGAAGATAGAAAGAGAATGAAAGTCATTCCCTATGCCTTGGCCATAGGTTCTATAAAGTATGTCATGTTGTATACCAGATCTATTGTATACCCTGCACTGATTTGGCAAGGGAGTACAATAGTGATCTAGGAGTAGATCACTGGACAGCGGTCAGAATTATCCTTAGTAAAATAAGGATATGTTTCTCGATTATGGACGTGACAAAAGGGTTCGTCGTAAACGGTTACGTCGATGCAAGTTTTTGACACTGATCCAGATGATTCTAAGTCTCAATCTGGATACATATTGAAAGTGGGAGCAATTAGCTAGAGTAGCTCCGTGCAGAGCATTGTAGACATAGAATTTTGCAAAATACATACGGATCTGAATTTGGCAGGCCCGTTGACTAAGATTCTCTCACAAGCAAAACATGATCACACCTTAGTACTCTTTGGGTGTTAATCACATAGCGATGTGAACTAGATTACCGAATCTAGTAAACCCTTTGGGTGTTGGTCACATGACGATGTGAACTATGGGTGTTAATCACATGATGATGTGAACTATCGATGTTAATCACATGGTGATGTGATCTAGATTATTGACTCTAGTGCAAGTGGGAGACTGAAGGAAATATGCCCTAGAGGCAATAATAAAGTTATTATTTATTTCCTTATATCATGATAAATGTTTATTATTCATGCTAGAATTGTATTAACCGGAAACATAATACATGTGTGAATACATAGACAAACAGAGTGTCACTAGTATGCCTCTACTTGACTAGCTCGTTAATCAAAGATGGTTATGTTTCCTGACCATGAACAATGAGTTGTTATTTGAGTAACGAGATCACATCATTAGTTGAATGATCTGATTGACATGACCCATTCCATTAGCTTAGCACCTGATCGTTTAGTATGTTGCTATTGCTTTCTTCATGACTTATACATGTTCCTATGACTATGAGATTATGCAACTCCCGTTTGCCGGAGGAACACTTTGGGTGCTACCAAACGTCACAACGTAACTGGGTGATTATAAAGGAGCATTACAGGTGTCTCCAAAAGTAGATGTTGGGTTGGCGTATTTCGAGATTAGGATTTGTCACTCCGATTGTCGGAGAGGTATCTCTGGGCCCTCTCGGTAATGCACATCACATAAGCCTTGCAAGCACTGCAACTAATATGTTAGTTGTGAGATGATGTATTACGGAACGAGTAAAGAGACTTGCCAGTAACGAGATTGAACTAGGTATTGGATACCGACGATCGAATCTCGGGCAAGTAACATACCGATGACAAAGGGAACAACGTATGTTGTTATGCGGTCTGACCGATAAAGATCTTCGTAGAATATGTAGGAGCCAATATGGGCATCCAGGTCCCGCTATTGGTTATTGACCGGAGACGTGTCTCGGTCATGTCTACATTGTTCTCGAACCCGTAGGGTCCGCACGCTTAAGGTTACGATGACAGTTATATTATGAGTTTACATGTTTTGATGTACCGAAGGAGTTCGGAGTCCCGGATGAGATTGGGGACATGACGAGGAGTCTCGAAATGGTCGAGACGTAAAGATTCATATATTGGATGATATGGTTAGGCCAAGGGGTCAAGCCCATGAGGCTTTAGATCGGTGCAAAAGGAGTTTTGCGGAGTCCAGGGGGCCAAACGCCGGAGACCCTGGCGTCTGGCCCTGGGCCAGACGCCGAGGCCCATGGCGTCTGGGCCAGACGCCAAGGATTGTGGCGTTTGGTCCTGGAGTCCGAGTGGGACTCTTGCCTTTCGGGAAAAACCGACTTTGAGGAGGCTTTTGCTCCAAGTTTCGACCCCGGGGCTCAACATATAAATAGAGGGGCAGGGCTAGCACCAAAGACACAACAATTGATCCCTTGGATCTCTTAGCCGTGTGCGGTGCCCCCCTCCACCATAGTCCACCTTGATAATATCGTAGCGGTGCTTAGGCGAAGCCCTGCGACGGTAGAACATCAAGATCGTCACCACGCCGTCGTGCTGACGGAACTCTCCCTCGACACTCGGCTGGATCGGAGTTCGAGGGACGTCATCGAGCTGAACGTGTGCTAGAACTCGGAGGTGCCGTAGTTTCGGTGCTTGATCGGTCGGGCCGTGAAGACGTACGACTACATCAACCGCGTTGTGCTAACGCTTCCGCTTACGGTCTACAAGGGTATGTAGACAACACTCTCCCCTCTCGTTGCTATGCATCACATGATCTTGCGTGTGCGTAGGAAATTTTTTGAAATTACTACGAAACCCAACAAGGACATTCTTGTATCATGAGGGCAAGGGTGTCAAAGTAGGTGTCAAGTGATCTCAGCAGTGTCTTGACAATTTCATGCTTGGTGATCTCAGTGGCACCGAGAGCCTGAAGCTTATTTGTGATTTCGGTGAGGCGATCAAACGTGAGCTGGACATTTTCATTGTCGTTTCTCTTGAAGCGATTGAAGAGATTGCGAAGAACACTGATCCTCGTCTCTCTGTGTAGAGACGCCTTCATTGACCTTGGACAGCCAGTCCCAGACTAGCTTTGACGTTTCTAGAGCACTCACACGGCCATACTGTCCTTTGGTCAGATGACCACAAATGATGTTCTTTGCAGTGGAGTCCAGTTGAATGAACTTCTTGACATCAGTAGGGGTGACACCTTCACCAGTTTTGGGAACACCATTCTTGACGACATACCAGAGGTCGACATCAATGGCTTCAAGATGCATGCCATCTTATTCTTCCAGTAGGGATATTTAGTTCCATCGAACACGGGGCAAGCAGCGGAGACTTTGATTATCCCTGCAGTCGACATAGCTAAACTCCAGGTGGTTAAACCGAATCACACAGAACAAGGGAGTACCTTGCTCTGATACCAATTGAAAGTGCTAGTTATCGACTAGAGGGGGGTGAATAAGCGATTTTTATGAAAGTCTTCAAAACATGGAAGTTTCGAAGACAAACAATGGAAACAACCTAATTGATATGCAGTGGAAGATAAACTACGACAAGCAAGCCATAATCAAATATGCAATAGCATTAACGTTCGAAGATTAATGGCAGCTAGGTAGTAGGATCAGGATGGAAGATAGTATGAAGCCAATCAACAATAGTAGTCAAGCAATGAAGTCAATCAGATAAGATGATAAGCAATGACTTCACGAAGACAAACTCAAGTAAAGGAGGGAAGAGATAGAACCAGTTGCTTGTTGAAGACACAGGATTTGTTGGACCAGTTCCAGTTGCTGTGACAACTGTATGTCTGGTTAGGGAGGCTGAGATTCAACTCAGAAGACCGTGTCTTCACCTTATTCCCCTTGAGCTAAGGTCACTTAGTCCTCGCCCAATCACTCTGGTAAGTCTTCAAGGTAGACTTCCAAACCTTCACAGACTTCATTCACCCGGCAATCCACAATGACTCTTGGATGCTCAGAACGCGACGCCTAACCGGCTGGAGGATACACAGTCCTCAAGTGTAATAAGTCTTCAGGTCACACAGACAGAAAGACTTCAGTGATGCCTAACACTCTTTGGCTCTGGGTGTTTGGGCTTTGTCCTCGCAAGGATTTCTCTCTCTCAAATGCTTCGAGGTGGGTTGCTCTCAAACGACAAAAGCCATATACTAACTCTGAGCAGCCACCAATTTATGGTGTAGGGGGTGGGCTATTTATAGCCACTAGGCAACCCGACCTGATTTGTCCGAAATGACCCTGGGTCACTAAGGAACTGACACGTGTTCCAACGGTCAGATTTCAAACACACACGGCAACTTTACTTGGACTACAAGCAAAGCTGACTCATCCAACTCTGGATAAGATTTGCTCTCATTGTCTTCACTCGAAGACATAGGATTTGGGTTGAGCATCACTTCAGTCACTCTGACTTAGTTCACTTGGACCCCACTTAACAGTACGGTGGTTCCTATGACTCAACAAAGAAGAAAAGGAAACAACGAAACCACACAGTCTTCGCGCTCCATAGTCTTCACTCAATGTCTTCTCATGTCATAGACTTCAGTGTGAATATCTTCACACACCACCATTCTCTTCAATGTCTTCATACATTTTTAGGGGTCATCTCCGGTAGGTAAACCGAATCAATGAGGGACACTACCTGCATTATCCTGCAATTCTCACAAACGCATTAGTCCCTCAACCAACTTTGTCGTCAATACTCCAAAACCAACTAGGGGTGGCACTAGATGCACTTACAGTTGCGAGAGCTGATGGAATGGGAAGGGTAATGTAGTTCTTACCACGGAGAATGGACTTTCCAGGCTTTAGATGGATTTTCTTGCCTTTGAACTTTTGGATTGAGCTTGCTTTGCGTGGGCGATGAATATACTCGTATCGCTTATTGTGCTTCCGACGTAGTGGTTCGTCTGTGTTGAATAGGTAAGGAGATCATTGTAAAAGGTTGCAACAGCAGATAGAGGATAACATAAACAAAAAGAGGGGCTAATTAGCTTATGTGTATTAGTGAAAGGCAGAAAATGGTATCCATCGTATATGGTAAGATGGAAGTAGTAACCAGCGCTTGCACATGTAACAACAAATAAATTACAGCATTAATGAATAGCAAACAGAAGATCTATTGGACCCTGAAAGAAGTTTGTTTTATTACATACTTGATCAACTTGCATGTGTAAGTGATACAAAAAACTTTCCAAACAGCATGCATCAGCAAAGAAGAAGAAACATTCTTTGCAATTTATAAACAATTATAAATACGTTTAGAATTACCATGGGTAATTTGGCCACCGCTGGTATCATTGGCTGTGTCTACCTCCTCATGTTTAACAGCAGCCATCTGGAAATAAGTAATAGAATAATTAAGCTAATATATTATACCGTGGAATTAGTTGTGATGATTAATAGTGATGAACACAGACTTAACATGCCATTAGTAGTAAAAGGCGGTCATTATATTTAATAAATAATCCTAGCCCTCAAAAATCTGATTTCTTTATGTGGGAGGGGAAGCATATCGATCAATGTCAGTGGGTGAAATCAACGGCATCCCATCGAACCCAGTAGAGGGCAGATCTCTCTCGCCTCATTTTCAAGGTTTGGCGGATGAAGATCTCATGGCTCTTGGCCATGTGAGTGCTCTTCATTGACTTGAAGATTGGCCAGTTCTCAAAGACGATCTTGAGCGAAACAATAAACTGTATGGGAATAATCAGGATGGGATAGTGCTTGTGAGCATCATGTTAAGAACCAGAGACATGGCAAAAATTATGGTGATTTCATATGTTAATAAACCGAAAAAGTAGCAAGATGAGTCTGAAAAACAAATCTCTCGATAGTGCTCTCTGGCAAGCGTTCCAGAGATCGAGAAAACTCAGTCACAGTCTCTATAACATAATCTCCTGTAGGCTGGGTGTAACATACATATTTTTGGAGCTACAGTGTCTTCCATCATAGCATCTATGTAGGATCGTGTATGTCTAGAGGGGGGGTGATTAGACTACTTGACCAAATAAAAAACTTGCCTTTTCCCAATTTTAGTTCTTGGCAGATTTTAGCAATTAGCACAAGTCAAGCAATCAACCTACACATGCAATTCTAAGAGTATAGCAGCGGAATGTAAAACAACTGCATATGAAGGTAAAGGGGAGGAGTTTGAGAAGGCAAACACATATGGAGACACGGATGTTTTTGTCGTGGTTCCGATAGGTGGTGCTATCGTACATCCACATTGATGGAGACTTCAACCCACGAAGGGTAAGGGCTGCGCGAGTCCACGGAGGGCTCCACCCAAAAAGGGTCCACGAAGAAGCAACCTTTTCTATCCCACCATGGCCGTCGCCCACGAAGGACTTGCCTCACTAGCGGTAGATCTTCACGAAGTAGGCGATCTCCTTGCCCTTACAAACTCCTTGGTTCAATTCCACAATATTATTCAAGTGGGTTTAAGAATGGCTCAAGAGTTGGCTCAATTGGTTCAGGAATTGCCTCAGGAACTGGCTCAGGAAGGGTCCAATTATTTTCATTAGTCAACATATTATTCAATAGTAATTCAGCTTCGTCGACTGTTCTTTCCCTGAAAACACAACCAGCACAACTATCCAAGTAGTCCTTGGAAGCATCGGTTAGTCCATTATAAAAGATATCAAGTATTTCATTTTTCTTGAGAGGATGATCAGGCAAAGCATTAAGTAACCGGAGAAGCCTCCCCCAAGCTTGTGGGAGACTCTCTTCTTTGATTTGCACAAAATTATATATTTCTCGCAAGGCAGCTTGTTTCTTATGAGCAGGGAAATAATTAGCAGAGAAGTAATAAATCATATCCTGGGGACTACGCACACAACCAGGAGCAAGAGAATTATACCAAGTCTTAGCATCACCCTTTAATGAAAATGGAAAAATCTTAAGGATATAAAAATAGTGAGATCTTTCATCATGAGTGAACAGGGTAGCTATATCATTCAACCTGGTAAGATGTGCCACAACAGTTTCAGATTCAAGGCCATAAAAAGGATCAGATTCAACTAGAGTAATAATCTCAGGATCAACAGAGAATTCATAATCCTTATCAGTAACACAAATAGGTGAAGTAGCAAAAGCAGGGCCAGGTTTCATTCTAGCATTAAGAGACTGCTGCTTCCATTTAGCTAATAATTTCTTAAGATCATATCTATCATTGCAAGAAAAGATAGCTCTAGCAGCTTCTTCATTCATAACATAACCCTCAGGAACAACATGCAATACATAATCATTGGGAGAACTTTCATCATGACTATCATCAATAATAGCATCTTCAGTAATTTTATTCCCTCTAACTCTAGCAAGTTGTTCATCAAGAAATTCACCTAATGGCAAAGTAGTATCACGCACAGAAGTAGTTTCATCATGCATAGCAGAAGTAGCATCATCAATAACATGCGACATATCAGAATTCATAGTAGTAGAAGGTTTAGGTGTCGCAAGCTTACTCATAACAGAAGCACAATCTAATGCAGAGCTAGATGGCAATTCCTTACCTCCCCTCGTAGTTGAGGGATAAATCTTGGTTTTAGCGTCTTTCAAGTTCTTCATAGTGATCAACAGAAATAAATCCCAAGTGACTCAGAGAATAGAGCTATGCTCCCCTGCAACGGTGCCAGAAATTAGTCTTGATAACCCCTCAAGTGTAGGGGATCGCAACAGCTTTCGAGGGTAAAGTATTCAACACAAATTTATTGATTTGACACAAGGGGAGCCAAAGAATATTCTTGAGTATTAGCAGTTGAGTTGTTTCAACCACGCCTGGATAACTTAGTATTTGCAGCAAAGTATTTAGTAGCAAAGTAGTATGATAATAAAGGTAATGGTGGCAAAAGTAAATATAATAGTTTTTGGGTTTTTGTAGTAGTTGTAACAGCAGCAACAGAAAAGTAAATAAGCGAAGAACAATATGTGAAAAGCTCGTAGGCAATGGATCGGTGATGGGTAATTATGCCGTATGCGATTCCTCATGTAATAGCTATAACATAGGGTGACACAGAACTAGCTCCAGTTCATCAATGTAATGTAGGCATGTATTCCGTAACTAGTCATACATGCTTATGGAAAAGAACTTGCATGACATCTTTTGTCCTACCCTCCCGTGGTAGCGGGGTCCTAGTGGAAACTAAGGGATATTAAGGCCTCCTTTTTATAGAGTACCGGACCAAAGCATTAACACATAGTGAATACATGAACTCCTCAAACTAGGGTCATCACCGAGAAGTATCCCGATTATTGTCACTTCGGGGTTGTCGGATCATAACACATAATAGGTGACTATAGACTTGCAAGATAGGATCAAGAACACACATATATTCATGAAAACATAATAGGTTCAGATCTGAAATCATGGCACTCGGGCCCTAGTGACAAGCATTAAGCATAGCAAAGTCATAGCAACATCAATCTCAGAACATAGTGGATACTAGGGATCAAACCCTAACAAAACTAACTTGATTACATAGTAAATCTCATCCAACCCATCACCGTCCAGCAAGCCTATGATGGAATTACTCACGCACGGCGGTGAGCATCATGAAATTGGTGATGGAGGATGGTTGATGATGACGACGGCGACGAATCCCCCTCTTCGGAGCCCCGAACGGACTCCAGATCATCCCTCCCGAGAGAGATTAGGGCTTGACGGCGGCTCCGTGTCATAAAACGCGATGAAACTTTCTCTCCGATTTTTTTCTCCCCGAGACGGAGTATATGGAGTTGGAGTTGAGGTCGGTGGAGGTCCAGGGGGCCCACGGGATAGGAGGGCGCGCCCTATAGGGGGGGCGTCCCCCTGTCTCGTGGACAGGGTGTGGGCCCCTTGGTGTATTTGTTTCGCCCAGAAATTCTTATTAATTCCATAAAGTGCCTCCGTGGATTTTCAGGACATTCCGAGAACTTTTCTTTGCTACACATAAAATAACATCATGGCAGTTCTGCTGAAAACAATGTCAGTCCGGGTTAGTTTCATTCAAATCATGCAAGTTAGAGTCCAAAACAAGGGCAAAAGTGTTTGGAAAAGTAGATACGTTGGAGACGTATCATAGGGCATAACATAATCTCAGTGAGACCGATTACACAAACTCGGTGGGACCGATTTTGGTAACAAGCTAACCAGAGAGTTGGTCAGGCAAACTCGGTGGGACCGATTCGCTCATCTCGGTTAGACCGAAACATTATGAAGGGAAACGGAGAGTTTGCATTGTAATCTTGGTGGGACCGATCGCTCATCTCGGTTGGACTGAAAGGTTACAAAGGGAAACCGAGAGATTACAATCCCATCTCGGTGAGACCGAGATCCCTATCGGTAAGACCGAAAAGACTAGGGTTTGTGGCAGTGGCTATGACACGTGAACTCGGTGGCGCCGGATAGAAAGAATCGGTGGGGCCGAGTTTGACTTTTGGTTTGGGTCATATGTGGATGTGAGAAAGTGGTTGAGGGCTTTGAAGCATATCACTAAGCATTTTGAGCAAGAACCTCATTAAGCAACACCTCATCCCTCCTTGATAGTATTGGCTTTTCCTATAGACTCAATGTGATCTTGGATCACTAAAATGGAAAATGTAGAGTCTTGTGCTTTGAGCTTGAGCCAATCCTTTTGTCCTTAGTATTTTGAGGGGTCCACTTTTCTCATCCATGCCATGCCTATCATTGAGCTTTCCTGAAATATTTATCTTGAAATAGCATTAGCTCAATGAGCTATATGTTGTTAGGAATTACCAAAACCACCCAGGGATAGTTGCACTTTCAATCTCCCCCTTTTTGGTAATTGATGACAACATATAGATCAAAGCTTCGACAAATGATAATAAGATTGAAAGACATTGTCGCTTTGAGAAGTATGTGAAAAGTAAGAGCTCCCCTAAATTTGTGCATTATTTAAGATTTTGTTTGGACTACAAATGCACACTGAGTTAGGATCATGGGTTACTCTTCCATGTCACATACATCTTGGTGGAGTGCTCAAAATGATAATAATTAAGCACATGCACTCGTCACCAAGCAAAGTGAATGATCATATGAGAATATAAGAGATAATATCATCCAACAAGCATTAATGTAGCATATTATATGATCAAACACATGATCATCCAAGTATCTCACAAAAGGCATAATGTATCAAGCAAACAAGCAAAACAAGAGAGAACAAAACAAAAGCAACACACTCTCTCGAAGCCTATGATCTATACATTTTTCTCCCCCTTTGGCAACAAGTTACCAAAAAGTTAAAAAAACTGTATAGTGCTAAACGACTCTCAGGCTTGGTCTTGATGAGGTGGTGTAGAGATGACTCCAAGGACGAAAGCATCAGTCGATGTAGCTGGAGTTGGTGGAGTGGGTGCTGGAGCCAGAGGCACTGAAGCTGTAGCTGGTGCAGATGATGTAGCTCTGGTGTCTAGAATAGGCACTGCAGCAGATCTCTGTCCTCTGGGCACTCTAGCAAATGCATCTGTCGTAGACTTGCCCTTCTTCTCCTCCACTTCCTCCTGAAGTTGCTCAACAACTGACTAGATCTCAGTGACCTTCACATCAAGATCATAGAATTTCTGCTCTATGATTCTCTCCAAGCTCTCCTGGTTTTGAGTTAGGGTGGCCAAGCCCTTCTCAATCCTCAAGGTGGAGGCAATCAAGTAGCCAAGCTAATCTTGCTTGCTCTTCAGGAACACTTGAGATGCCTCTTCAGCAGTTGGCATCCTAGCAGCTTTCTCAGCCCATGCTTTCTCTTCCTTCTCTTGTGCTTGCACAGATGATGGTTCATTTTCATCCATCACAAAGGTGTTGTCCTCAAAATCAGGGTAGATGGGCAAGTTCTCTTTGTCCAAAAGATATATGCCAGTGCCCATCTTGGAGTTTATGAGCTCTTGAATGTGTGGGGCATATCCACAAGATCTTTTCTGATCAGCAGCAGTCCTTTTGATTGTTTCCACAATTAGACTCATGACTTTGAATTTCCGAGGCACATCAAATATATGCAGCAGGTTGATTTCATGGCCTCTGATCATCTTGTGATCTCCTGACTTGGGCAACATAGTGTGCCTTAAGATCCAGTTGATAGTAGGTAATCCTGACAACAGGTAATGTACAGATCCAAACTTATGTGTCTCTAGAGCAGCATCTTGGATCTTTCTGTACATGTGAGCCATAGAGTTGTGGGCTTTCTTCTTCTTGGCATAGACATCCAAGTCATCCTCATTCTTTTTTGGAGCATTTATCAATTCAGACCATTCCTCAATTGTGGATTGGTACCTTATACCCTCAGACATCCAGAAAATTTTCCCATCTGGGTAGAAATGAGTTGTGGAGTAAAACTGCATGATGAGCTCATCATTTCACTTGGTGAGCTTCTGGCCAACAAAGTCATCTACTCCACAAGCATTGAAACTGTCATACACTCTTGGATAATGCTCTTCATTTTTCCTGATGTACTCCCAGTCAACCCATCTCATGTCACATACTATGGGCTTCTTGTCAAGCAAAACTGTCTCATAGAAATCATGTTGTTCCTTAGTGTGGAACCTGTAGTCCACTGTAGTTCTTCTTCTGACAGCATAGGTATCACTCTGTCTCCACAGTCTCAGTCCTGCATCCTTCCTGAGCTTCATATCCTCTGCAAATGGATGAGCATCATTATGATCAGGGATCTTGGGCTTCAACTTTCTCAAGACAAGTGAATCATCATCTTCTTCATCATTGGCACCCTCAGGCACTGGGGCCTTGTTCTTTTCTTCAGCTGGAATACTCCTAGTATTCCTCTTAGGTGCAGACTTGGGCTTAGGAGCAGCAGCTTTGGGAGCATCTTTGGGCTTAGATGGAGCAGCCCCTGATCTCATTGCATCTTCCATCAGCTTCTGAGCTTTAGGTGCTGGTGCAGCAACCTCTTCCTCTTCTTCCATCATTGAGGGCTTTCCAACAACTCTGGCCATTGTCTTCTTGACCCTTTCTTTCCTTTTCTTCCCTTCTGGAGTAGCCTCTTTGGGTTCAGATTCCAAAGTTACTTGAGTAGAGGCTCTGGCTTTTGACATGGGAACTCTTCTTGCAGGTGCTTTGGTCTTCATTCCAGGCTTAGTGGCAGCAGCTGTGCCATATTCCATCTTTAGCACCTTCTTCTTAGATGTGGCCTCATCATCAACAACCACATAGTCCTCATCTTCAGATTCTGAGGTTCTCTTCTTCCTTGTCCTAGTAGCTGCCTTGGGCAAGTTACTAGGTGTGCTTCTGCTACCCTCATCTGAGGTACTGGAGGGACTAGTGCCCTCATTCATCTGAACTTGCTCCTCAGACTTGTTCTGACTGGCACTCTGATCTGACATAATGCAAACTCTGACAGCAGGCCCTGTGAATAGATGTAGATGAGGTAGAGTAGATGAGCATCACAAAGCACAGAGGTTTTTGCAAAACATTGAGTCAAAAACTTAGTTTTAGTTTTCCACAGAAAGCATTTCAGAGCTACCGATTTGTAAACTCGGTGATAACAAAGCAGCTTTTGGAACCTAAACTAGTGAACTCGGTAAGACCGAGTCACAGTTCAGTGGCACCGAGACTACTAGAGTTTCACAGAGAATCGATCTCGGTCACAGTGATTTAAAATTCTCGGTCGGACCGAGAATCACATGTGCAATGGCCTAAGCCAAATCGTTGAGACTGATTTCTACAACTCGGTCGGTCCGAGATGAATTCGGCGGAAACCTAACCCTAAATTTTCGACTTGATGCTGAAGCGTCTATCATCCAGCTTGATGCTGAAGCGTCTATCAACAACTAGGAAATTTTTGTCGCACAGACCGCGTTGGTCTTCACAGTCTTCGCCCATAATGAAATCGTTTTCGTCGTCAGACGATATTTCCTATGTTCATAGGTAAAACATTAAACACTTATTAGTTATATTAATTCAACTAATTAAACTAGTTCTATTAATTCAACTAGCTAGTTCAACTAATTAATTCAACTAAGCACTTACTAAAAATATACTTAAATAAAGTATAGCTCCTAATTCAACTAATTAATTCAACAAACTAGTTCAACTAATTCAACTAAACTAGTTCTATTAATTTTCTTACTAAATATAAATTAGCTAGTTCTATATACTAAAATTTTAATTAGATGATTAAATCTCATATACCAAAATTTAATATATAATAATTTATCTAACATTAATATAAATTCATCTATAACTAAAAGTATAAAAAACTAACTCATCTAACATTATCTAATTCTTATATAATCTAACATTTATATAATCTAACATTTTAACATTAAACATTTGTGTGTGTGTGTGCGCGCGCGTTTGTGTGTACGTTTGTGTGTGTGTGTGCGTTTGAGTGTATACTAGTAGAAAAAAGGACCATTTGTCCCGGTTCGTAAGGGCCTTTTGTCCCGGTTTAAGAACCGGGACTAAAAGGTCAGTACTAATGCGCTTGGCCTTTAGTCCCGGCTCTTACACGAATCAGGACAGATGGGCCTCCACATGGACACTGCGGGCAGCCCAAGAAAGGGGGCCTTTGGTCCCGGTTGGTGACATAAACCGGGACCAAAAGGCATCCACGCGTCAGCAGCTGGCTGGAGTTGAGGTTTTTCTTGAAAGGGGCTGGTTTAGGGGTTTTGGGGGTTAATTTAGGTTGTTATTAGCTAGCTAATAGAGAGAAGTGTCCTCTGTTATATCTTCGTGCTTGGTTTACCAACGCTACTGCTATGTTCATTTCACCCGCTGATATATAATAACTCTTCATGCTCGCATCATACATCATCATATATAGTAACAAGTCCTACTAATCATGCATTATCATACAACTTCTACTCGTTATTAATAACAAGTCATACGATCATCATCCTCATAGTCATCGAACCCAACCCTACTTAACTGTTCTTAGCACATGATCATCAGTATCAGGTAGGACCTAAACACCCTTAAGGTAAAGTAGCATAAAAATATAGACCCTGACTCTCCATTATGAAGAATGAAGATCATCCTGTCTCCAATTCTTGCGCTTCGCTTCCTTTTGCTTCCAAGAAACTCCTTACGACTGTCCATACATTTTTTTCCATTCTTTGATTGTCATGTCTCCACTTCTTTTAGAAATCTGGTATGGACAGTTGAGATTCGTAGGACGACCTGGTTGTATGTTCAAAACATCAAGGCGACCGTGCGTATACATCAGATGAGGCACACAATCATTCGGGATTATCTGTTGAAAAACATAGTAATAACTTCATAGTTAGCAATGATGTACTAGTTTTAGAAGTATTTAAAAAAGATGCAAGGATGTCGTAATAGTAAAAACTCTTACCAGGGTATCTCCATGGTAGTTACCGTAGTTCAACACGTGCACTAGTGGCACGTATTTACCATAATGTTGAGGAGTTCGATTGTAGATATTGTAATTCTCAAGATCAGTAGAAAATGCGATCAGATGATTTTTCTCCTTATAAGTTAATTCGGAGCCATCGGTGTAGTGGGTTTTGTCTACCATCTTCCGCACATTCTTTGAAGAATGAAAATAAGCTGTCAATGGAAATAAGCTGTCAACTATTTTGAAATAAACAATATAAATTACTTAATAACTATGTTTGAGAAGCTCACATGGGGGAAGAATTGGAAGTGTATCAATAAGGACCCAAATGTCCATATTGTCTTGCTCGATTGTAGGATCACCAAGATCCATGGTGACAAGCACACCCTCATCAAAACCATACATCTTGCAAAGTGCTTCCCAATTTTTGCAACCAAAATGGGTTACACTCTCAGAATTGTACAACTTTACTTCAAAATCTACACCATGATGAGTCCTTATGTGAATTTTTTTGGTTTCCATACTTTCATGGTCTTCAAAACCCATCCTCTCCAAGACATAGCGTCTTGCATAGCATGGGATAAGCTAGTCGAATTGGAAAAGATGAAAAATACACGTTAAAATAGTTGAAGTCGTGCTTAATTATGAAAAAAACTATTGTCGTCATTGCGTACCGTTTCAACATCGAAGGTCTCCTCGAGCTTAATGCTGAAGCGCCGATCTTCGTCCAGCTCAAGGAACCTATCACACATACCTCAGTCGTCGTGGCACCAGTCACACTCCCCCGGGCGGTTTTCGTCGTCCGAGTATGAAATTTCCGGCCTATGTTCATAATTCAAATATTAAACTTGTACAATTAAATATATGTACTAAAAAACCTAAATTAGATCATTATTATTAATCATGGGTTGACTATCAGTGATGGTAGCTCCTCCTTTCATTCCCGAGTGCATTATTACATCAAATTGTCTAGCACACGGGAATGAAGGGGAAGCTACCCCCGCGACGGCGTGGATGATGGAGGGGGCTCCTAGATTTCTGCATAGTGCTCTCCAATTTTAGCATTCAAAGTAGGAGTATTACTTTTCCAATATGAGCATTCAATAAGCAAAACCAAATCGTAAAATAAAGTGTTATTCAAATTAGCATGCATTCAATTATAAGCAAAAGTACATCATCTCTTGTGTCCGTAAATCATCGAATATTATCACTAATACTCCTCGAATACTATCATACATATAGCATCGTTAATACAGCTAGAACCGTAGCGCCTGACGAGTATCATCGTGGGCGGTGGACACCCAAAGATAAGGAACCATCATAGGATCATAGCTCCAGTGAGATCCCTGAAGAACCTGCCAGGTATTGTCGAACCTGCCCTCCAACACAACCATGTAGCGACGGACGTGCTCATCCTCCTCGCTGACACGATGACGTACCACCTCCGCGGTGTCCGGAAGCCTCGGCACCATCACTAGCCCACGCGGCCGCCACCGAACAAAGATCGGGTCAACAACGGGCTGGCTCCTCACCAACCTACGCCCCCCGGAAGGTAGCACCTCCCAATACCAGCCCGGCGTTGCCCAGTCCCGGACATGGCCCTGATCAAGCAGGCCTCCACCGCCGAGTCGACGAGGAGGAGGCGGGATATGCATCATCAACGTCGGTGCGGGATTAATTGCTTGATCTAAAAAAAATAAACTAGTTCTATTAATTTTCTTGCTAAAAATAAACTACTTCTATATATAGTAAAATAAAGTAGTTTTATTAAATCAACTAGTTCAACTACTAAGCACTTACTATAAATAAATAAAGTAGTACTTACTAAAAATAAACTACTTCTATAGTAAAATAAAATAGTTTATTAAATAAACTAGTTCAACTATATATTAAGCACTTACTATAAATAAAATAAAGTAGTACTCCCTCCGTTCGGAAATACTTGTCATCAAAACGGATAAAAGGGGTGTATCTAGACGCATTTTAGTTTGAGATACATCTCTTTTTATCCATTTTGATGACAAGTATTTTCGGGCGGAGGGAGTACTTACTAAAAATAAACTATTTTAACTAGTTCTATTATTTTTCTAACTAATTATATTAAACACGTTCTCTTCTTATTTTCCTTTTTCCTCTCTTGCTTTTTCTTCTAAATATGAACATATACATAAATGACTTTGATCATACACAATTTTCCTATACATACACAATATGAACATATACATAAATTGACAAAGAAAATTATATGAACAAAAAAATCATTAAAATTCTATGAACAAAATTACAACCAGAAAAAAAATTCTATGAACAGAAAAAAATCATAAAAAATTGACATATTCGATCTTTGCATATATATGAACATACAAACATGCATATTTAACAGTAATATCACCAAAAAAGTCTATGAACAGAAAAAAAAAATCTAACACAATATGAAAAAAATCTAACAAAAAATCTATGAACAAAATCTAACTCAATTAACCACACATCTAAATTACTACACATATAAATTAACTACACATCTAATTAAATTAGCAGAATTCATATAAGCTCACGGGATGGTGAAGGCGTGAGGGGCGCGGCGAGGGAGACGGGCAGGGGACGGCGACGGCGACGATGCGTGAGGGGCGGCGCGGCGACGGGCGATGGTGAGGGGCGGCGCCGCGATGGGCGATGAGCAAGGCAGGGCCGGCGGCGTCGCGGGGCACGGGGCATGGGGCCGCGACAGCGTTGGGGCGGCGCGGGACGGCACGGGGCGACGACAGCGGCGGCGAGGCGGAGAGGGGCGGCCTGACGGTGTCGGGGCGGGGAAGAACAAACTGAATGAAATTTTGGCGAGTGCTAGTTATATAGACGACACATTGGACGAATGCGACCTTTAGTCCCGGTTGGTGGCACCAACCGGGACCAAAGGCCTCATTTCAGCAGCCCAAAGGGCGGGAAGCAAAGGCCTTTGGTCCCGGTTGGTGACACCAACCGGGACTAAAGGGGGAGCATTGGTACCGGTTGGTGCCACCAACCGGGACCAAAGGCCTTGCACAGCGCGGTGCGGTGGGAAGTTTAGTCCCACCTCGATAGCTGAGAGAGCTCAGCACCTGTTTATAAGCTGCGTTGCAGCTCAGGTGCTGAGCTCCTCTCTAATATGCAGGCATTAGTTGCCTACCCTTGTCACTGCCATGTTGGGCCTATTGGGCCTGCGAGCCTGCATCCTGGACCATTTACAGATGGGTTTCTAGTCGTATGCAGGCCGTGTGGCCCATTAGGCGGCATTTTTTTTATTTTTTCTAGTATTTTTTTTGAATTATTTATTTTCTTTTGATTTTTGCTTTATTTTTTATTATTATTGCTTTTAGCTCAAAATAATAATAATCTTTCTGTTACTCCATTAGTTTCCAAATTTGAATAGTTTAACTTTTAATTCTTTAAAATTTGTGTGAATCACTAGTTTGTGAATAACTTCACCATAAAAATATATTTTGAGTGATTCTTTTTCCTGCTATTTAATATTACTGCATTTTATCATTATATTCAAAAACAGATTTTGTTATTTTAGTTTCTATCAAAAAATCTTTATGAACTTTTTTTGCTACTAAAGTTTCTAACAAAAAATTCTTTATGATAATTATTTCTGCTTTTCATGTTTTGAACAGAAAATACTTTGATAATTTTAGTTGCATAAATTTTATATAATTTTAATTTAAAAAATACTAGAGGTTTATAAAAGCTTTTTAGTTGATTCCTTTTGCTCTTAGAGTTTTGTAAAAGCATTTACTGGTTTTTTGTGAGCTATAAGACCTTGAATTGGAAAAGCATTTCAAATGAACTCTGGAAAGGTTGAAAGTTGGCTTGGTATCATCATTTCACCCACATAGCATGTGCTAAAAAGTTGAGAGGGTTATGGGAAAAACTGGATACACTTCGTGTACAAAATGGACAATCACTTTCGAAGTATCAGGGTTTCATACGGAAACTCATCTGTTACACATGGATTTCATTTTTTAAACTTATTTGAACTCCTGACTTTTTGTGTGTTCAAAATGCACCATTCAAAGCCACATCATCAATTTTCAACCCTTTCTGACTTCATTTGTTATTTTTCATGCATTTACAGATTATTTTGAGCTATAAGACCCTAAATTGAAAAGCATTTCAAATGAACTCTGAAAAGGTTGAAAGTTGGCATGGTATCATCATTTCATCCACATAGCATGTGCAAGAAAGTTGAGTGAGTTACGGCAAAAACTGGATGCACTTCATGTACAAAACTGATAATCTCTTTCGAAGTATCAGGATTTCATACGGAAACTTGTCTGTTACAAATAGGCATTTCAAATGAACTATGAAAAGGTTGAAAGTTGGCATGGTATCATCATAATAGTTGTGGACAAAGTCTTCACTTTTTCTTCGCTTGTGTGCTTTCCTTATTGCGCCGTAACCATGGATAATCTTCATCATTTATCAGGATGCTTGGGTCAACCTTGACTTTGAAGGGAGGAATTTGATGAAACTTGTCATAATCTTCGGACATGTCTGTCTTGCCCTCCACTCCCACGATGTTCCTTTTTCCTGAAAGAACTATGTGGCGCTTTGGCTCATCGTATGATGTATTCGCTTCCTTATTTTTTCTTTTTCTCGGTTTGGTAGACATGTCCTTCACATAGATAACATGTGACACATCATTGGCTAGGACGAACGGTTCGTCAGTGTACCCAAGATTGTTCAAATCCACTGTTGTCATTCCGTACTGTGGGTCTACCTGTACCCCGCCTCGTGACAGATTGACCCATTTGCACTTAAACAAAGGGACATTAAAATCATGTCCGTAGTCAAGTTCCCATATGTCCACTATGTAACCATAATATGTGTCCTTTCCCCTCTCGGTTGGCTGCATCAAAGCGTACACCGCTGTTTTGGTTGGTTCTCTTTTGATCTTGGTCAATCGTGTAAAATGTATTTCCATTTATCTCGTATCCTTTCCAAATCATTATAGTCGAAGATGGTCCCCTGGACAACGAGTACAGCTTATCACAAATAGTGTTTTCACCTTTGAGACGTGTTTCCAACCAACTGCTAAAAGTCCTGATGTGTTCACATGTAATCCAGTCGCCGCACTGCTCCGGGTGTTTGGAGCACAGACTGTTCTTGTGTTCATCGACATAAGGGGTCACCAAGGTAGAGTTATGTAGAACTGTGTAGTGTGCTTGAGACCAATAATATCCGTCCCTGCATATTATTGTCTCCCCTCCAAGCGTGCCTTTTCCAGTCAGTCTCCCCTCATACTGTGATTTAGGGAGACCTATCTTCTTAAGGCCAAGAATGAAGTCAACACAAAACCCACTGACATCCTTTGTTTGATGGCCCATGGAGATGCTTCCTTCTGGCCAAGCGCGGTTACGGACATATTTCCTTAGGACTCCCATGAACCTCTCAAAGGGGTACATATTGTGTAGAAATACGGGGCCCAGAATGACAATCTCGTCAACTAGATGAACTAGGACGTGCGTCATGATACTGAAGAAGGATGATGGGAACACCAGCTCGAAACTGACAAGACATTGCACCACATCACTCCTTAGCCTTGGTATGATTTCTGGATCGATCACCTTCTGAGAGATTGCATTGAGGAATGCACATAGCTTCACAATGGCTAATCGGACGTTTTCCGGTAGAAGCCCCCTCAATGCAACCGGAAGCAGTTGCGTCATAATCACGTGGCAGTCATGAGACTTTAGGTTCTGAAACTTTTTCTCTGCCATATTTATTATTCCCTTTATATTCGACGAGAAGCCAGTCGGGACCTTCATACTAAGCAGGCATTCAAAGAAGATTTCCTTCTCTTCTTTGGTAAGAGCGTAACTGGCAGGACCTTCATACTGCTTTGGAGGCATGCCGTCTTTTTCGTGCAAACATTGCAGGTCCTCCTGTGCCTCAGCTGTATCTTTTGTCTTCCCATACACGCCCAAGAAGCCTAGCAGGTTCACGCAAAGGTTCTTCATCACGTGCATCACGTTGATCGAAGAGCAGACCCCTAGGTCTTTCTAGTAGGGTAGGTCCCAAAATATAGATTTCTTCTTCCACATGGGTGCGTGTCCCTCAGCGTCACTCGGAACAGCTAGTCCTCCGGGGCCCTTTCCAAAGATTACGTGTAAATCATTGACCATAGCATGTACATGATCACCGGTACGCATGGCGGGCTTCTTCCGGTGATCTGCCTCGCCTTTGAAATGCTTGCCTTTCTTTCGACATTGATGGTTGGTCGGAAGAAATCGATGATGGTCCAGGTACACATTCTTCCTGCAGCTTCCCAGGTATATACTTTCGGTGTCAGCTAAACAGTGCGTGCATGCATGGTATCCCTTGTTTGTCTGTCTTGAAAGGTTACTGAGGGCGGTCCAATCGTTGATGGTTAAAAACAGCAACGCGTGCAGGTTAAATTCCTCCTGTCTGTGCTCATCCCACGCACGTACACTGTTTCCATTCCACATCTGTAAAAGTTCTTCAACTAATGGCCTTAGGTACACATCAATGTCGTTGTCGGGTTGCTTAGGGCCTTGGATGAGAACTGGCATCATAATGAACTTCGGCTTCATGCACATCCAAGGAGGAAGGTTATTGCTGCTCTGCTCCCCGAAAGGATTAATGCCATCCGCGCTTAAACCAAACCATACGTTCCTTGGGTCACGTGCAAACTCAGCCCAGTACTCTCTCTTGATTTTTCTCCACTGCAACCCGTCAGCGGGTGCTCTCAACTTCCCGTATTTCTTACGGTCCTCACTGTGCCATCGCATCAACTTGGCATGCTCTTTGTTTCTAAATAGTCATTTCAACCGTGGTATTATAGGAGCATACCACATCACCTTTGCAGGAACTCTATTCCTGCGGGGCTCGTTGTCCACATCACCAGGGTCATCTCGTCTGATCTTATACCGCAATGCACCGCATACCGGGCATGCGTTCAAATCCTCATACGCACCGCGGTAGAGGATGTAGTCATTAGGGCATGCATGTATCTTCTGCACCTCCAATCCTAGAGGGCATACGACCTTCTTTGTTGCGTACGTACTATCGGGCAATTCATTATCCTTTGGAAGCTTCTTCTTCAATATTTTTAGTAGCATTCTCCGCCTTCCACTGCAGCAATTCC
The DNA here is from genome assembly GCF_018294505.1 of Triticum aestivum. Lineage (NCBI taxonomy): Eukaryota > Viridiplantae > Streptophyta > Magnoliopsida > Poales > Poaceae > Triticum > Triticum aestivum. Next base: position 44,312,060 of record NC_057798.1, on the reverse strand, counting down.
AATTTGGTACCCAGCTTTGTGTTGCCATCTTCGCAATTGGGGTACAACCCTTTTTTTGTGATCCACTAACATGCGATCGAACTTCAGCTTCTCCTTTTGACTTTCGCATTGCGTCCTTGCATCGAGAATGACCCGGCGGAGATCATCATCGGGCACATTGTATGGTTCCTCTTGATCTTCAGCAGCTTCCCCCGTTGCAGCATCATCAGGCACATTGTCTGTTTCCTCTTGATCTTCAGCAGCTCCCCCCGTTGCAACATCACCGTATTCAGGGGGCACATAGTTGTCATCGTCCTCTTCTTCTTCATCGTCTTCCATCATAACCCCTATTTCTCCGTGCCTCGTCCAAACATTTATTGTGGCATGAAACCCTTGTAAAGCAGGTGGGTGTGAAGGATTTTCCAGTCAGAGTAAGACTTCGTATTCCCACATTTAGTGCATGGACAACACATAAAACCATTCTGCTTGTTTTCCTCATCCACTTCGAGAAAATTATGCACACCCTTAATGTACTTGGAGGTGTGTCTGTCACCATACATCCATTGTCGGTTCATCTGCGTGCATTGTATATAATTATGTGTGTCAAAAGTAAGAAAATCAGAAAAATATCTATCTAAAGTAAGAAAATCAGACAAGTATCAGAAAGAAGATAAGAACAAGAGGCTCACCACGGTGGTGCCGGCAACGAGATCGGCGCGGGCGATCAACGCGGTGAAAACGGGTATGGGGCGTGACAGACTGCTAAATCTAGACAAATCTCAGGAAAAATGGAGCTCCGAGGTCGATCTTCGAGAGGAGAAAGCTTAACTAGTGTGGCTCGGACATTTCATCGAACACCTCATGTGCATAGGAGGTGAACTAGAGCACCCAAATGCCCTCTCCTCGCCGGATTGAAAAAAATAGAGCACTGTGGAGTGCTCTGCCACAGCGATGGGTATATATAGGCAAATTATTTGTCCCGGTTCGTCGCATGAACCGGGACTAAAGCCCCCCCTTCTACACCGGTTCAAGGCATGAACCGGTACCAATGGTTGTGGGCCAGGAGCAAGGTCCATTGGTGTTCGTGCCTAGAACTGGGACAAATGGGTCCAGACGAACCATGACCAATTCCCACGAGGCCCCGGCCGGCCCCCTGGGCTCATGAACCGGGTCTAATACCCCCCATGGGTCCCGGTTCGTGAGAACCGAGACTAATGGGCTGGCCAGGCCCGAACGATAGCCCTGTTTTCTACTAGTGGTACGTTTGTGCGTGTCCGTGTGTGCATATGTGTGCACAGGAGGCCGTCGACGAGCGGCAGGGGGCCGGCCGGGGCAAGCAATCGATCTTACAGCGGGGAGGAAGGGGGGCGTCGACGACGACGACGACGATGGGGGCGGCAACGGGGTCGGGGGGGGTCGGCGCGACGGGGGCGGCGATGACATACGGCGACGGGGACGGCAACGACGGCGACGGGGGCGGCGCACGGACGGGGGCGGCGACGACGGTGATGGGGGCGGCGACGACGGCGAAGGGGGCGACGAACTGGGGCGGCGCGGGGACGGGTGCGACGAAGATGAAGATGATTGCTGCAAATTTTCGTTAGTGCTGGTTATATAGGGGAGGCCTTTAGTACCGGTTGGAAACAGGAACCGGTACTAAAGGTTAAATTTGGCCAGGCGAATCAGCGGGAAGGGACCCCCTTTAGTACCGGTTCATGGGTCCACCCGGTACTAAAGACCCCCCTCCCCCTTTAGTACGGGTTTGGGCCACAAACCGATACTAAAGGGGGTGCACTCCCGTTCCGTGGTGCTCATTGTTTAGTCCCACCGCGTCGAGCGAAGGGCAGCCGCACTGGTTTATAAACCCAGCCGTGGATGCTCCTTCAAGCTCCTATATAATGCAGGCCTCTGGGCCTAACTTTGCCGCTCTGCCCTGTGAGCCTGCTAGGCGATATGGGCCTGCATATGCACACCCAAGGCCATGCAGGCCCACTGGGCAGCGCGGAAATAATTTTTTATATAGTTTGTTCTATTTATTTGTGAGTAGTTTTTTTTGCTGTATTTAGAGTTTCTTATATTTAATATTAGTGTGTTTTATCATTATATTCATATTTGTACTGATTTTGTAGTTCATTTTCTGGTGCTTTTCACTTTCACGGTGATTTAGCTCTGAAAACAAATCAGTAAATGCATCGAAAATAGCAAATTATGTCAGAAAGGGTTGAAAGTTGATGATGTGGATTTGAATCTGCATCTGAATGCAAAAAAAATCCGGAGTTGTACTAATTTATTAAAATATTGAATAGCCGGTGTAACAGATGAGTTTTCGTCCGAAACTCTGATACTTCGAAAGAGACTGTCCAGTTTGTACATGAAGTGCATCCAGTTTTTGCCGTAACCCTCTCTACTTTTTTGCAGATGCTATGCGGGTGAAATGAGGATACCTTGCCAAGTTTCAACCTTTTCAGAGTTCTTTTTCTGGTGCTTTTCACTTTCACGGCGATTTAGCTCTGAAAACAAATCAGTAAATGCATCGAAAATAGAAAATTATGTCAGAAAGGGTTGAAAGTTGATGACGTGGATTTGAATTCTGCATCTGAACGCAAAAAAAGTCCGGAGTTGTACTAAATTATTAAAATATTGAATAGCCGGTGTAACAGATGAGTTTTCGTCCGAAACTCTGATACTTCCTAAGAGATTGTCCACTTTGTACACGAAGTGCATCCAGTTTTTGCCGTAACCCTCTCTAGTTTTTTGCACATGCTATGCGGGTGAAATGATGATACCTTGCCAAGTTTCAACCTTTTCAGAGTTCATTTTCTGGTGCTTTTCACTTTCACGGTGATTTAGCTCTGAAAACAAATCAGTAAATGCATTGAAAATACCAAATTATGTTAGAAAGGGTTGAAAGTTGATGACGTGGATTTGAATTCTGCATCTGAACGCAAAAAAGTGCAGAGTTGTACTAAGTTATTAAAATATTGAATAGCCGGTGTAACAGATGGGTTCTCGTCCGAAACCCTGATACGTCCTAAGAGATTCTCCAGTTTGTACACGAAGTGCATCCAGTTTTTGCCGTAACCCTCTCTACTTTTTTGCACATGCTATGCGGGTGAAATGATGATACCTTGCCAAGTTTCAACCTTTTCAGAGTTCATTTTCTGGTGCTTTTCACTTTCACGTTTATTTAGCTCTGAAAACAATTCAGTAAATGCATCAAAAATAGCAAATTATGTCAGAAAGGGTTGAAAGTTGATGACGTGGATTTGAATTTTGCATCTGAACGCAAAAAAGTCCGGAGTTGTACTAAGTTATTAAAATATTGAATAGCCGGTGTAACAGATGAGTTTTCGTCCGAAACCCTGATACGTCCTAAGAAATTGTCCAGTTTGTACATGAAGTGCATCCAGTTTTTGCCGTAACCCTCTCTACTTTTTTGCACATGCTATGCGGGTGAAATAATGATACCTTGCCAAGTTTCAACCTTTTCAGAGTTCATTTTCTGGTGCTTTTCACTTTCACGGTGATTTAGCTCTGAAAACAAATCAGTTAATGTATCGAAAATAGCAAATTATGTCAGAAAGGGTTGAAAGTTGATGACGTGGATTTGAATTCTGCATCTGAACGCAAAAAAAGTCCGGAGTTGTACTAAGTTATTAAAATATTGAATAACCGGTGTAAAAGATGAGTTTTCGTCCGAAACTCTGATACTTCCTAAGAGATTGTCCAGTTTGTACACGAAGTGCATCCAGTTTTTGCCGTAACCCTCTCTACTTTTTTGCACATGCTATGCGGGTGAAATGATGATACCTTGCCAAGTTTCAACCTTTTCAGAGTTAATTTTCCGGTGCTTTTCACTTTCACGGTGATTTAGCTCTGAAAACAAATCAGTAAATGCATCGAAAATAGCAAATTATGTCAGAAAGGGTTGAAAGTTGATGACGTGGATTTGAATTCTGCATCTGAACGCAAAAAAGTGCGGAGTTGTACTAAGTTATTAAAATATTGAATAGCCGGTGTAACAGATGAGTTTTTGTCCGAAACCCTGATACATCCTAAGAGATTGTCCAGTTTGTACACGAAGTGCATCCAGTTTTTACCGTAACCCTCTCTAATTTTTTGCACATGCTATGCGGGTGAAATGATGATACCTTGCCAAGTTTGAACCTTTTCAGAGTTCATTTTCTGGTGCTTTTCACTTTCATGGTGATTTAGCTCTCAAAACAAATCAGTAAATGCATCGAAAATAGCAAATTATGTCAGAAAGGGTTGAAAGTTGATGACGTGGATTTGAATTCTGCATCTGAACGCAAAAAAAGTCCGGAGTTGTACTAAGTTATTAAAATATTGAATAGCCGATGTAACAGATGAGTTTTCGTTTGAAACCCTGATACGTCCTAAGAGATTGTCCAGTTTGTACATGAAGTGCATCCAGTTTTTGCCGTAACCCTCTCTACTATTTTGCACATGCTATCCGTGTGATAAAATACATTGATCAGTACCGCCTTTCAGCCAAAGCGCGCTACTGCTACAGAGAAATACATAAAAAATACATTGATCATTATTGATCTTTTTGTATAGAATCTAAATTGTCAATATGAATCTACCCCGATTTAAGAACCGGCGAAGACTCGTATTGTAGCCACAGATCCTACACATAGAGTTCAATGAAGACCAAGTGGTTGTGATAGTTTGAGAAGTAACATATTTAAGGTGGCAAAAACTCTGTTAGCGGAGCAAGGTGGGACTAAAAACAGCTGCAGAATGAATCAGCTGGAAACCTCTAGTACCGGTTTGTGGCATGAACCGGTACTAAAGGTGCTGGTGGGGCCCCAGCCTGACCACAGCCAGCAATTGTCTCTTTAGTACCGGTTCGTGGCATGAACCGGTACTAAAGGTTTTCCACGAATCGGTACTAATGATCTCCGCCCCCCTAGCTGTTGGGACCGGCACTAATGATCACATTAGTGCCGGTTTTGTTACAAACTGGGACTAATGTGCCTCACATTAAGCCCTTTTTCTACTAGTGAAAAAGTTTAATTTTCAGAGGCGCCCAAGTCTTCCAGATACCACTGGCTATGGTGCATTTTACGGCCGCGCAAAAATGCGCATTATAAACAGACCTTGCTGAATAATCTCCCTTTGCCTCCCAAGGCCAAGTCCACTTATCTTCAATTGAGGGATCAAGATGAATATTGGTAATGATCTCCCATAAGTTTAACACCTGATGGAAGGTACGAATAGAAATCTGCCCCTTAATATCTTTAATCCAAGCTCCATCTACCATTGCATCTGCAACCGTTCTTCTTTCTCTGACGACTGTTGGGACAATGCTAATAACATCTGGTGCAAAATCTGCAACAGTGGCCCCCTCAATCCATCTATCCTTCCAGAAGTAGCATCGCTGCCCATTTCCCAAAACCACTCGAGCCGCAGCTTAAGTTGTCTATTGTTATACTCCAGGGGGTTGAGCAAGATGCTCCAAGAGCGATCCCCGGCAGTATGAGCCTTCCACACCCAACGCAACTTGAGAGCAGAATTCATAATCTCAAGGTCCAGTATGCCCAAGCCACCACACTCCTTCGGTCTGCAAACATATTTACAGCTCACCAAACAATGCACAATCGTTTCCCGCGCGCGCTAGTTTTCCGCCTTCACTGGAGCGCGCGAAAACGTCCCGCACGCGCTAAAATGCTAGTGTACCGTGTGCGCGTCTTTTGTCACCACTTTTGAACATGCTCTAACAAGTTTCAGTCGATGCTATATTCTTACGATCATGCGTCGAGATCTGTGCAAAATGTTCACTTTAGTTTTACTTTTTTCTTTCTTGTCTGTTATATTACTTGACTTTTTTTTGAGGGAAAAGCCTTGTGGCATTTTATTCAATTTGGGAAAGTGTTACATCAAAGATTACATGAGGTAATAAGAAAGAAGGCATCTCATCTAACCACTCTTCACATATTTTTGAATCATAGCATCGCCTAGCTAGGAAGTGTGCAACTTTGTTTGCTTCTCTCGGACAATGAGCAAAAGAAATATTGGGGATGCCATGGGAGAGATGAAAACAATCAGCAAGGGTACCTGAGTAGGGGCTCCAAATTTCTGTCTCTCCATTACATGCATGTACCAGTTCTTCACAGTCTGATTCTACTTCAATATTCCTGCACCCCACTGCATAAACCAGCTGTAGCCCCAAGCGAAGAGCAGTTGCTTCAGCTGGTTGTGCACTAAGAGTGTTATCTATGAGCTCTGAGACCCCGGCAATGCACTAAGAGTGTTACTTGACTTAGTCTTAATTAAGTCTCAATCGGCTGAAACTTAGACACATCCCGAAAATAATATAAATCATTTCACCGGGTAGTTAAACTGGGCGTACGGCCCACCCATCAGCGTGCGCACATATTTGTCCCCTCTTTGTATATTCGTCCGAGCACCTTGTGTGTTATAACCGTTTGGGCGATTAGCAAGGGTCCATTTGGCTCTGGCGCCTACCCAACCCTGTCGCCGTGTTGCCTGAGATTACACAATCCCTCACCCGTGCTACCTCAGTGTCAGCGAGGCATTGACACTGCCCGATGTCTCCCCGCCTCCTCACATCCTGGAGCCACCCACTAGTCGTCCCGAGCCGCCATGGCAATTAATTTTCGTGTTTTGATCCTTTTACGAAACTTAAGTCGAATTTGACCCATGTCTTAAAAAATTTCGAGATCTGGCCCAATTTCTACCGCCGAGGTTGACGACGGTAGGGTACCTTGGCGATAGGCTGTGCAACCCTACCGCCAAAGAGTCTGGCGGTACGCTGTGCAACACGCCTAGCGCTAGTCATGCCTGCCACAGGTGCGATTTGATATATTGTGTTTGGTAGCAGGGTCGTACTACATGCATGCATTACTGCAAAAGTAAAATTACTAGGCTCTAAAGATCTGGCCATAGCAGGGCCTATAGTGATACTATTCTTAATAGAATTATGCATGCATGCATGCATGTATGGATATCAAATCACACACAGTGGCACACACATGCATCCCGAATTTACTAGCTGCATACATGCATCCGTGAAGTCTGTAGTGGCTGCGGGTGAGGGTCTACCTACAATACTACGGTCTATTCTGGAGCATCTCTTGCTTTTGACTGGTTTCTTGGGCTAGCACCAGTAGCCACTTTGTCCGTGAGCATGTAGGAGGAGGGAGAGTGAGAAAAGCTTCATGCTGCTGCTCCACACACTCCACTTTGTATACTGTGTACAAGCAAAACAGTGTCCAGCACACATCATTGTTTATTATCCACTCTACTTTTGTGTTGTAGGTGCATGCACGCCTACCGTCAGAGTTCCACATTAATCGACCGTAACGGTGCAGGTAAGTCCTACCGTCATTGACTGCGGCGTTAGGTAGTGTTATCCTATCGCCGGAGACTATGACGATAGCCAAAAGGATCAGATCCCGAAATATTTTTGGATGAGGGTCAGATCCGGCTAAACTTCGGTCAAAGGGTCAAAACACCAAATTTTGTCCGTCATGGCATGGCCACGATGGGGCCCAGCTTGGCTAGGACAGTGTTGTCGTCGTTCGGCTGATCAGCCACCGCCATTCCATCTATGGGCTGTTCTAGTTACAGGTATTTGCCCCCGCGTCAACCTGCCCCTTTGTAGGGGTTTCGTTTGGCCCTTATATAGGTAGACCTAGTTTGATAGCTTTGATTGTGGAATACAATTCGGTCAAGTGACTCCATAGTTCCACGCAAAAAAAAAGTGACTCCATAATTGAAAGGAGGATATATCGCCTAACTGCTAAAAACCTGAAATAATGTTCTCATCCTTAACTCTCAGGAGCAGATGAGCCTATGAGACACCCTCCTCCAAGCAAGTACCCTTACCCAAGGAGAACGGTGAGGAAGGTATTGGCTTGGGATAAGTTGGACTGAAAATTCTATTTGGGTCAGTCAACTTGTCTCAGCCGTCCCATGCAAAACAAGTGGTTCAGACTCCATATGTTTAACGTGCACATGCCTCATATAGTATGTATGTAGTCTTCCAGTGAAATTACAATTGATACATACACGGTGAAGTAGATCAATGACGCTTGATGCAGTATAGCTCACATTGACATGGTCGGGTAAGCAACGTCGAGCATCATGCCACAGAGCCCCGGGCCCGAGGATTTTGCGCTGCATACGGATGTAGCCGTGCTCACCCCACGTCTGTCCCCACGAGTTTTTGACGATCCAGAACTTTTCACCCGTGGATTCATCGGCGTCGTAGCCGACGACGGTGACGGCATGCTGGAGTCGCGTCCCGCAGGGTCCAGAGTAGATGCCGCTCTTGTAGAACTGTATGTCGTTGCCGAGCTCGATGGCCGCGGCGACGGGCTGCTTGGCAACGGCGTGCTTCATGGCAAGCTCATTCGAGCCTGGGACCGAGGCGTGGCCGGTGATGGCGGCGACGTGGTGGTCGGACTTGGCGGTGTCGCAGGTCCCCTGCGCCGCTGTGTATGGGTACTCCGCCTCCGTGGTGAGGCCGCCGTTCTGGTGCACCCAGTGGAAGGCCCTGCGGAAGGAGCCCCGGTTGCAGCCGCCGTTGTACTGGTCGCAGTCCACCAGCTGCTGCTCCGATAGGGGCACCAACTTCCCCGTGTTGATTGAGTGGAGGCTCTCGATCGTCGCCACTGCCACGAACGCCCAGCTGCTGACTACATCTGTCCATCCACGCATGCATCAAACAAAGTTAGTCAAACCTCCTTATTACTCCATCCGGCCCATATTATAAAAGGTTTTTGACATAATATGGGACAGGGGAGTACTTGATGTAGAAGTGCATGCTCTAGCCAATGCAATCGAAAGACCGATCTGATGGAAGAGATTGGCTCCGATACCATGTAGAAGTGCATGCTCTAACCAATGCAACCAAAAAACCAATCTGATGGAAGAGACTAGGCAGGACATTATACGTCAACACTTGATCAGGTTGAAAATGGATGATGTTCACTTACAACACGATGAGGTTTGCGCCTTGGGCGGCACCACGGCTCCTTTGGCCCTCCAGTCCACGCTGGCCGGATTCAAGAAGACATCGACACCGCCAGACGACCACATGTTGGCGTTGGCGCCCTGGGCCGTTGTGATGACTGCATTATCATCCTCGGTGCGATAGTCACCGTCGTAAGATGTGAACTTGGCGAGGAACTCCTCCCGGGTGAGGTCGGCGAACTGGTTCTCGCGGAGCTGGTAGGTGAGGTTGCCGCGGCGGTTGGTGGCGTCGATGTACTCCACGTTGCCGCGGTACACCTGGAAGCGCCGCAGCCTTCCCCCCATGCTCGGGTACGACCGGTTGTGCGCGGCCTGCCACCGGAGGAACCTGTCCATCATCAGCATGTCACCCACGTTGATGCCGCGGCCGCTCGCCGCCGCCGCCCATGCCAGCAAGATTGTAGTAGTGATCACCGGCCATGTGCCAGGGGAGAAAGCCATGTCGATCGATGGGTCGATCTCTGTAGATTCGTGTGTTTATATGCTGCTCGTGGTGGAGCGCGGGAACATGTCTTTCGGTGGTGTCGGCCGGCGACGAACGCATGCATACATGCTGCTGGTGCACCACGTAGTAGAGTAGGAATGGTAACGAGCTACATTTTATGTTGGTCTCTTGCAGTGGTGCATACATATGTGCCTTGGCACACGAAATACAAAAGTGTGTTGGTTAGGTACTTAGGTTGCGTTGCCGTGCACACTAACATACGTATATCATAAGGCGACCAGCAGTGATGTGATGGCGACTAAAGGTAGCGGGCGGACACCGGTTATTTGTCTACCACCTTAGCTAAACAAACTTTTTTCTTTTGCAGGAGATTAGCTAAACAAATTTCATGCTCACCTTCATGATCTAAATGTACTTCATCTACTAAATTTTGTTTTCATGTTGACCGGCTTGTTGCGCTTCTCAATTCAAAATTCCCAGGCCGTGACACATCGAGCATACAATTTTATTCATGCTGTTTGTCATGATGATATGGCTCAACATGTATGGTCCTTTACTCAATGAAGGTGGTGGCCCAGAGAGTCTCCGGTATGGTGGCCTTCGGCGGCCACATAGGCGGAGTAGACGTGAAAAGAAATAGGGAGTCAGCACAAGTACATAAATGTTCAAAAAAAAAAAAGGTTAGCACACTACATGGCTGAACTGTCTCGATCGAGAAAAGAAACATAGACACACGAATATACTCCCTCCGTCCGAAAAAGCTTGTCCTAAACTTGTTCCTCAAATGGATGTACCTAGCACTAACTTGATGCTAGATACATACATTTGAGGGACAAGTTTTTTTGGACGGAGGGAGTACGTGAAACATGCATCAGCCAAAAAGAGTCACTGAAGTGGAAAAGTATAATAAACATGAGAAATATAGTACTCAAGGTCAGGGGCTTGGATAGAAGAGAAGAAGAGAGTCGAGGGATCTGGATGCAAAGAAAAGTACCCAGCGCCACCGCTTCAGTCGCATGCGAAGGTGCATCGAGGGTGGATCCCTAGTAGTGAACACTCTTCATTTTCACTGCCACAATGGCAAGGGCCCTCATTAACTCTGCAACCAGGGTCCATGGCGGTGAGCGGACGTCGATGGCTAGGACAGAGGAGGAGGGCTTATGCGGTGAGGGAGGCTGTCGATTTGGGCAATTTTGAGTGGCTTTGGCTTGCCAGGTCCGACATAGCGGACGCATCATCCGTCTCGCGTATGGGTTGGGGTTTGCGAGGTGCTAAACCGGATAAGTAAGTTGTGTTTGGAAGACATGATTATTATCTTTTGTCCGAGCAATGTTCAGCCTTTTCGCCAGGACAAAAATGATGGCTTTGATGGTTGAGTTGCGAATGCTCTTACCTTTTCGCACGCACCTCGCGAGTGATTATACTATTTTTTGATAAGGATAATTTTCTGTCCATTCTCTATGTTTCCCATGTATGATGTGATATCTTGATATTTCGTAAACTTCACAAAATGATTCTGTGGAGCATTTTTTGATAAGTGTGTGCCCATCTTGTCAAGTTGTCCATCCACAATTTATTAGCTTATCACAACCTCATGTGGGCACGACACTGTGGTTAAAATACACTGACAGCTCCAGTCCGCCACAGCGGTCGTGCCACTCAACATTATTGCCAGATCCATTCCTCCCGTGCGAGAGCGACAGGCAGACAGCGGCCGTGCCGTGCCGGTGGCGCGCGGCAAGCGGCGACGGCCATGGAGCTCCTGCGGGACAGCATCCCCATGGTGTCCCTGGCCGCCGCGGCCGCCGCGCTGTACGCGCGCATGGCCTCGTCGCTCCTCCGCCCCGGCCTCCCGCGCCTCGTCTCGCTGCTCCCGCTCTTCCCATTCCTCGCCGCCGCTCCCCTGGCCCTCACTTCCTCCGCCATCGTCCGGGGCACCGCCGCCTTCTTCCTGACCTGGCTCTGCACGTTCAAGCTCGCCCTCCTCGCCGCCGGCCGCGGGCCGCTCGACCCCGCGCTCCCCGTGCTGCCGTTCCTCTTCACCACGCTGCTCCCCGTCAAGCTCCGCCCCTCCGGTGCGGGAGCATCCAAAGCCAAGCCGCTGCCGTCGCTCGTCTCTTGCGCGGCCAAGGTCGCCGCCATAGCCGCCATCCTCGGCATCTACCAGTACAACGCTCGGCTGCACCCCTACGCGCGCCGGACGCTGTACGGCGTCCACATATACTGCTTCCTGGACCTCTTCTTCCCCTGCATCGCGGCGGCCGCCGGCGCGCTCGGCATGGAGACGGAGCCGCAGTTCGACCGCCCCTACCTGGCCTCCTCGCTGCGGGACTTCTGGGGCCGCCGGTGGAACCTCATGGTGTCGGCCATCCTCCGGCCGTCGGTGTACATCCCCGTGCTTGCGCGCGCCGGGAGCCCCGCCGGCGTGCTGGCCACCTTCCTGGTGTCCGGGCTGATGCACGAGGGCATGGTGTACTACCTCAGCTTCCGGCGGCCGGACGGCCGGATGACCGCCTTCTTCCTGCTCCATGGCGTCTGCTGCGTCGCCGAGGGGTGGTGCGCCCGGCGGTGGGCGGCGAGGGGGTGGCCGTCGCCGTCGCGGGCCGTGGCGACGGTGATTGTGGTGGTGTTCGTCGCCCGCACGTCGTTCTGGCTCTTCTTCCCGCCGTTGTGCAGGGACGGAGGCGAGGAGAAGCTGCTGGCGGAGTGGGCTGCCCTGGCGGCCTTCTTCCTCGACGCCGGCAGAAAGATTAATGGCATTGTACGTTCAACCGACTAACGAAGGAAAATAAACACTCTCAAAAGTTTATCATGTTACGTCTCAAAAGTTTCACGAGTGAGAAAAATGTAAAGCACCGAGGATATCGATCGTTCTCCATAATATGAACTGTGCACCATTCCACGCCTACAGCTCTGATGATTCCCAGCCAAAAAAAGTCATGATTCACCAACCTTGGGAGTCGTCCTCAAACTGAGATTGTACTTTTACAGTGCCAAGTTTGCCAAAAAAAGTTCAGTGTTAAAAGAGCTTTAAACCATAGACTGCCCTGCTATTCACGAAGACACACTTCCTTCCATCTCATTAGATGGTATATCTTGCAAAAGGAAATCATGGGCTCTCAAGAAATCCAACCATCTCACATCCCCACCAGTGATAATTAGGATGTGTTTGGTAGGGTGCATGAGGGTAAATTTCGTGCTACTGAACCCACTTTTGGTTGATTGGTAGTCTGCACAGATACCCTTGTAGCATGCATGAATGAAGAGAGAGCACATCAGTAGCCGTTCGCTGGTCTGCATGCACGAGTGATGCGAGTGACGATGTGTTTCAAAATATGTTCAGAAATTCAATTTTTTTAAATTATAAAAAATGTTCAGAATTTCAGAAAATGTTCAAATTTTTCAAAACTTGTTAACATTTTCAAAAACATCAAAAGATATTCAGATAATTTCCAAAAAAAACTAAAAATGTTCATCATTTCAAATTTTGAATAAATTTCCACAAAATATTCATTTTTTAAATTTTTTAGAAAATGTTCAGATTTTCAAAAAATAAAAAAATCAGAATTTCTCAAAATTTATTTAAAGTTTCAGAAAATGTTCATAATTCCAAAATAATTAAAATTAGAAAAATATTCAAAGTTTTGTTCACTTTTTCAAATTTTGTACACATTTTTAAAATTTTGTTCACCATTCAATTTTTTTTTGGGAATTCAAAATTGTTCAGCATGTTTAAACAGATACAGGCTACCAAACAAAGTGTCAGCTCAACATGTCTCAACACCGCTACCAAACAACAACAAATGCATGTTCAACATGTATAAGGGGAGAACAACCATACTAGGTTGAGAATGGTACCAAACACACCCTTAAGCACCATTCTACCCCAGATGGCAGCATCTTCTTACCTCCTAAGCACCCAGTCTCTTTTCAAGTTCATATTTTCAACAGGCTTACTCACATTCATACACAAGAACAGATTAAGAACAGATTGGAAATATTTCTGCTGAGACAAAGCTTCTATAAAGCAACAAATGATAGCATAGTTTACAACAGAACCGGAAAGCAGATTACTAAAGCACAGTTTACAAAAATTTCTGTTGTGTAAATCGTCACTATTCACCGGTATTCGCTAGCCCTCCGTCTCTTTACCTATTACAGTTTGAGTACAACACGCCGTCCAAGTGCATGGCAAAATACGAATGCGGCAGTTGCCCAAAATGCCATGACGAATGAAACGGCACTGACCACGTAAAGGATCGGGTCAGAATCATCAGCCACACTTCCTGCAACACCATTTGGTGCCATGGGACCTGAAGTTGAAGTGCATGATCTAAGGTTGTTGTTCCCTTTGTAATTGTCCATATCGAATGTGCTGAACTGACCGCTGGCTGGTAGACACCCCGATAAATTGTTGTATGCCACAGAAAACACCGCTAGGGATGACAGCCGAGTTAACTGCCATGGCACTGATCCACTCAACCTATTTTCTGATAGGTCTAAGCTTTCAATCTCGCTCAAGTTTGCGAAGGTTGCAGGGATAGAGCCAGTAAAGAAATTGTTCGACAAGTTGAGAGACTTGATGTGGCTCAAATTCCCCATCTCAATCGGAATCTCTCCTGACAGCATGTTTGCAGACAAGTCAATGCCAGACATCGACATGAAGAAGTTGTGTCCGTATGTGTATGGGTTCCCTTTAGTGGAGAAGGTGAAGCCTTGGAGTTCATAATCACTGTTATATGAGAATTCCGTATCATAGAACACACCAAACCCCCCTCCAAAAAAGTAAATGGAGGTTCTGGGCCAATAAAATGGATAAGCTTCAAGTTCAGGGTCTTCAAATGGGATGCCACCAATACACCATGGTACAGAGCCCGGGAGTTTGTTACCAGAGATGTCAATTATACTCAAGTATTGGAGACAACAGAGATTTGATGGGATCTGTCCCTCAAACTTATTTCTGCCTAACAACAGTAGCCTGATTTCAGAAAGATATCGTGTCCACTCAAGGTTGCCTGCGAACTGATTCCGGCTGAGATCCAAAGCTGTAATGAAGGAGCTGTGTTGAAAAATGCATTTGGAGAGCCTGATAGTGAATTCCCAGATATACTTAGAAACTGGAGTGGTAATGTACTGCTGCAGTGTGGTATAAGCCCTAGAAAATAGTTATCCGATAGATCTAACATCCAAATACTTGTTAATTTACAAATTTCTGGATGAATGTCACCTGTTAAACTATTTCTAGCTAGGCTCAAAGCTTCCAGTGAAGGAAGATTCCATAATGAAATGTCCAGTGCTCCTGACATATTGTTATCATGTAAATCCATGATTTGGACATTACCAGACAGATTTCTAGGTAGAGTCCCTTCAAATTTGTTGTTGTCTAGGTATATTTCTGCCGCACACAAGTTACTAGCCCCATCAAGTATCACACCCCAAGGTTATTGTTTGAAAGCTTCAATACATACAAAGCAGAACAATCAGTGAACAAGCAAGATGGTACCTCTCCTGTAAATTTATTATTTGACAGGTCCATAAATTCAATGCTGCCAATGTTGCACAATGAAGATGGCACAACTCCAGATATATTATTATGAGAAACATTGAGAATCATCAGCTCGGGAAATATTGAACCTATATTGGCAAGCAGCTGTCCTTCAATACGGTTTAGAGCTATGTTCAACACTCGAAGATCCGTTTGGTTTCGCCAAATGGGGTATACTGATCCAACTAATGAGTTATTCGAAAGATCCAGGTAAACTAGTGTCGCTTCATTTGTGAACAAGATTTGGTTATGAATTTAGTCCGAAAAAGATAGGCACCCAAGAGGGATATAAGATTTTTTTTCATATAAAGTGTACTGAATACTATGAGAAGTTTGATTCTTTACGATTGTTTTGAGATATGAAGATGGTGATAGTAGAGTCATGCTAGTGGTGTAATTGTGAATTTGAGAGATACTTGTGTTAAAGTTTGTGATTCCCGTTGCATGCACGTATGGTGAACCGTTATGTGATGAAGTTGGAGCATGATTTATTTATTGATTGTCTTCCTTATGTGTGGAGGTCGGGATCGCGTGATGGATAACTCCTACCAACCCTTCCCCTAGGAGCATGCATGTAGTACTTTGTTTTGATGATTTGTAGATTTTTGAAATAAGTATGTGAGTTCTTTATGACTAATGTTGAGTCCATGGATTATACACACTCTCACCCTTCCACCATTGCTAGCCTCTCTTGTGCCGCACAACTTTTGCCGATACCTGCCGGTGGGAACGACACCTATGGGATCACAGGAATCCCTACTGCGGTTGCGGGGCGCGGGGTAATGAGGAGAGCTGGACTAATGACAAGCACAAGCACGCAGGTCGTTTACCCAGGTTCGGGCCGCAACGATGCGTAATACCCTAGTCCTCCTTTGATGTTTATATCTGTGTTCTTGGAGTTCTTGAGCTAGATACAACGAGCTTAACTTATCCAAGGGTCCGAATCCATCTCCTGAATGCCTTGGGCCTCCTTTTATAGGCAAGGGGATCGCCACAGTGGCATACAGGAGGTGGCATCGGGGTACTGTGGTTAAGCCTATCGCTAGCCATTACGGGGCAAGACCATTTAATGCGCCCCTGACGTGTCCCCTTTGCTTTATCACCGCTTCGCCCTGCCTCGACACGCGCCCGAGCCAGCGAGGCGGTCAGCGCCATGTAGGCTGGCAGGCTGCTGAGGTGGTGCGGTGGCAGGGCCTTCATGAAGGTTTGCATGCCACCACGTAGGCATGCCCTAAGTTGGCCGAGGAGCCTCACATCGACACGCAGGCGCCTGCCCAGCTAGTGGGCTGGCAGCTGCACGGGAGCGGTGGTAAAAGCTTGGCGGATGCGGACCCGGCTGTGGCCTCACGGGCTCCTCGGCAAGGGCCTTGCCGGGGGCCCCGGCAAGGGTCTTGCGAGACACCGCGATCGTCCCCGGCAAGGATCTTGCAGGGGCTTTTGTGGGTTTCCTCGGCAAGAATCTCACCGAGGTTCGTCGTCTTCTATTCCTCCTCTGATTTGGAGTGTTTCTTGTCTTCACAAAGATCTGCATGCCACCATGGAGGCGCCTCCCGAGCCCAGGTCCCAACATGGTTGGTGGTGTTTGAAAAACTGGGGCTCGAGGATGGCACGCTCTGCTGGCGTCGGGTAAGCTGCCCTGGCAAGGTCCTTGCCGGGACCGTGGAGGCCGCCCCGGCAAGGGTCTTGCCGGGGGAGTCCACCTCGCCCTCTTGTTCTTTGCGTCTCTGTCTCAGTGTTGCTTTGGCTGTCTTGTGTCCTTGATTTCCTGGCTCTGCACTGCTTAAGTGTGGCCGTGGGCGCAACTCTGACTGCCCGTGCACAAATAAGGGGTACAAAAGAGCGCCCCTACTTTGGTACACCGACAGGAGCCCCCGGGCCTGGGTCACACATAAGTGCAACGTGTTGTTGGGCCAGGCCCAAAAATGGTGCGCGGGCAGGCGGGGCGGTTTTTACTGCGGTAACTTTTCGTCCACTGTGCTTCCCCACGATCCGCGTTGAATACGTGACGTGGGGATCGTGTGTGACGTGGGGGGCATGCGTTGGGCAGTTGCTACAGGCACGCGTCATGTCGCAATAAATGGAAAAGAGGAGGCCCGTGTCTTCCCCATAAAAAGGAATAACCGCAGGCGCGCAGCTCATTTACCTCTTGTGCTTTCCCCCATCTTGGCACTGCCGTCCCCATTTTCTTCTTCTTCCTCAAGCTCCTGCTCGCCGCCGCCGCTCCCCCCACCGCCCCTGATCCCTCGCCCCCTCCCCAGCCGCCATGGCACCCAAATCTGGGAAGGGCAAGGGCGCAGCCAAGGACACGAAGGAGAAGGAGATGACGGAGAGTGAGGCGGTGGCATGGCGGGCGCAGTCTGCCTATTTCGTCCTGTCGTCGGTCGATGTCTTCGAG
>NC_057798.1:44289296-44294258 GCF_018294505.1 Triticum aestivum | reverse complement strand
GCGCCCTCCTTGTGGATTGCAACAAGGGTGGCCGAAAACGGTACCCCTTCTTCATCGAATTCTTCTACTGCAGGCTCTGCCCCCCTTTTTCTGATTTCTTCAACGATATCATGCACACTTTTAGCTTCTACCTGTTGGACCTCACGCCGAACGCCGTGGCGTGCTTAGCCCACCTCTGCGAGGGCTTCGCCGGGGTGGTTCCCAGCATGACACTTTTCCACCACTACTTCTACCCCGCGTCTAGCCTAGGGGCTCTCTTTCTGGGAGCGTCGCCTGGATCCCGAGGACCCAGGAGAAGGGCGCGTACCCAGAGGGTGCCGTGAAGGAGAGGTGGGATGAGTGGCGGGCCCGGTGGTGCTGGATTTCAGAGAAGGACCCACCGGAGTTCTGCCGGAGTGTTCGTCAGGAGCCGCTGATCCGCAATGCGGCTTGGGGCAACCTCGATGCTGACGACGCAAAATTCTCGATCGCCGCCACCAGGATCCACCGCCTCACCGAGTCCGGGCTTACCCTTGAGATGATTGCGGCGGATTTCATCCGCCGCCGAATCACTCCGCTGCACAACAAGGGGAGGCCAGCCTGGGATTTCCGAAACGCGGCCGACATCATGAGGCTCCTCACCATCCTGAAGCACAACCTCACGGTGATGGGACACTCCTGGTACTGCCGGCTACTCTTCCAGCTCGACGTGTTCGCCGGTGGCAAGGTGGAGAGGACCGGCAAGGCCGCGAAGTTCGACAAGGCCATCAAGGGTCCCTTGTTCGGGCTGTCGTCGGGGGTGGTCCCACTGAGCAACAGCACCCGGCGGGCCGACATCCTCGCCATGATGGCGGTGTTCAATGCGCATGGTCTCGACCCAACTTGGGTTGAGCCCCCGGCACGCGAGGTGGAGGAGTTCTTCGACAACCTGGTCAAAGAACTTGCTCATGATGAGATGGTGCTCATCCAGGACACCACCCAGGAGGAGCTGAACTACATCGCCGCCAGGGCGGCGGAGGCGGAGCTTTCTAGCTTGGCCGACGATGCCGGCAGCATGGAGAACGAGGCCGCCGTGGCCGCCGAGGAGAGGGAACTCGCCCAGTGGGTGAAGGCCGCTAAGGAGGCGAGCAACGATAGCACCGAGGCCCCCCTTGCTGGGGATGCGGTTGAGGAGTCATCCGAGGAGGAGGCCGAGGCCAGCGACCCCTTGGCCACGAACAAAGGACGCACCCTGCGCCGGGCCAGCTTTGGTGAGCCGGTCTGACGCGGCAGGGGCGAGCCGCGGAAACTGGCGCCGGCGGGAACCGCGCGCGTGATGAGGGTCGCGGAGGCAAAGAAGAAGGCCGCGGTGGCGAAGAAGAGGGAGACTACCTCTTCTTCATCCAAATGCTACCTGACTCCATCGCCTTCTCCTCCTCCGGCAAGCGCAAACACGGACGTCGCCTTCGACTTCTCGTCCCTCAGCCCAAGGAGGAAAAGGAAACCGACAGACGAGGAGACGAAGGAAGAGTAAGCATCCTGCCCCTTGTCATTCCTGTCCTTTCCAGCCATGTTGCTTATCTTGACTTTGTTTTGTCTTGGCAGGTACGTGGAGACGCTGGCTCAGTGGGTGAGGAAGAGGGCCAAGGCCTCGGCGGGCAGCCCGCCCCCTGCGGGCACCTCAAGCACGCCGCTGGTGGTGGTGAGCAGCCCGGACAATAGCCCGCGACACAACCCCCGGCTCAGCCCCCAGCGTAAGTTCACCATCCACCCTTTCTCCATGCTTGCCGGGGCCCGATTCTCTTGTCGTTGACCATGCCACGGTTTGCATGAGAAGAACGGCAGCAGGAGGAGCCACCAAGGCCTCCCTCACCGCGCCGCCCCCATCGACCACACCGCCCCGTTGAAGGAAATATGCCCTAGAGGCAATAATAAAGTTATTATTTATTTCCTAATTTCATGATAAATGTTTATTATTCATGCTAGAATTATATTAACCGGAAACATAATACATGTGTGAATACATAGACAAACATAGTGTCACTAGTATGCCTCTACTTGACTAGCTCGTTTATCGAAGATGGTTATGTTTCCTAGCCATGGACAAAAGAGTTGTCATTTGATTAACGGGATCACATCATTAGGAGAATGATGTGATTGACTTGACCCATTCTGTTAGCTTAGCACTTGATCGTTTAGTATGTTGCTATTGCTTTCTTCATGACTTATACATGTTCCTATAACTATGAGATTATGCAACTCCCGTTTACCGGAGGAACACTTTGTGTGCTACCAAATGTCACAACGTAACTGGGTGATTATAAAGGAGCTCTACAGGTGTCTCCGAAGGTACATGTTGGGTTGGCGTATTTCGAGATTAGGATTTGTCACTCCGATTGTTGGAGAGGTATCTCTGGGCCCTCTCGGTAATGCACATCACTTAAGCCTTGCAAGCATTGCAACTAATGAGTTAGTTGTGAGATGATGTATTACGGAACGAGTAAAGAGACTTGCGGGTAACGAGACTGAACTAGGTATTGAGATACCGACGATCGAATCTCGGGCAAGTAACATACCGATGACAAAGGGAACAACAAATGTTGTTATGCGGTCTGACAAATAAAGATCTTCGTAGAATATGTGGGAGCCAATATGAGCATCCAGGTTCCGCTATTGGTTATTGACTGGGGACGTGTCTCGGTCATGTCTACATTGTTCTTGAACCCGTAGGGTCCACACGCTTAACGTTACGATGACAGTTTCATTATGAGTTTATATATTTTGATGTACCGAAGGTTGTTGGAGTCTCGGATATGATCACGGACTTGACGAGGAGTCTCGAAATGGCCGAGACATAAAGATCGATATATTGGACGACTATATTTGGACACCGGAAAGGTTCCGGGTGAGATTGGGACAATATCGGATCACCGGGAGGTTATCGGAACCCCCCGGGAGGTATATGGGCCTTATTGGGCCTTAGTGAAAAGGAGGGGAAAGGAGCAAGGGAGGGGGCGCGCACCCCAAGCCCAATCCGAATTGGGAGGGGGGCCGCCCCCCTTTCCTTCCTCCCTCCTTCCTCTTCCTTCCCTCTCCTACTCCTAATAGGAAAAGGGGGAGTCCTACTTGTTGGGGATATACATAACAGGTAGGCCCACGAAGGGTCGAAATATCATGAAGCGTGGGGTCCACACAACATGTGGGTCCAGGTCAATTTCATACAGACACACTGTCCACTCGGACAAGTAGCATACTATCCACTCGACCAAGCAACATAGCATCCACTCGGATGACAGTTCACCACTCGACCGTACGACTCACTCGGATATACGAAGACCAGCAGGCAGCAAAGCAGTCGGCATCTTTCTAATAGTGAAGGCTTAATAGTGGGCTGTCATTATAGCATTCATACCCCACTTTGTAACATAGGAGGTGAGGAGGTGGCACACTCTATATAAGCCACCCCCCACCACTAGACTTGGGGGGGCTCTTTTCTTCCACCTCTCTCTCTTTTCACCATTAGTCTCAGGACTTAGCTCAGGCATGGGGATCCGTTCCTCGCTTACACACACATTGTAATCTCTGGATATATACTCAGATAAAAACAAAGCCTCTCCGGAGCACGAGACGTAGGGTCGTTATCTCCATCGTGAGAGGCCCGAACTCGCTAAAACCACTGCGTCACCCATATGCATCTCGATAGATCATGCTCCGTTATCCTACCCCTATTCTACTGTCAGACATAGAACCACGACAGTTGGCGCCCACCGTGGGGCCTGGCGTCTATCGAACCATGATGCAGATGGTCATTTTTTCAACCACCGGCGGTGGATCAATTCCCGCCGGTGCCCTCTATTCGATTTCATCTACACGATTTAACACGTTATTTGTACTGTTCATCTTCACGACGAGCAAAGAATTGCAAACAGAAGACAGAAGGAAAGCAGGCATCCATACAAGAACATACAAGGAGAATCATGGACCTTCAAGAATGATGACGTGAAAGCAGGAAGCCAACTGCGCCTCCACGCAGGGCCACCGGCATCATCCGCCCCGTCGCCGTCTCGGACCTCGGGGCAGCCGACTATACCTCTACACTCGACCACCGGCGCCATCCGCTTCATCGTCATCGCGCACGACCACCAGCGCGGTCCGCCTCATCGTCGTCTCCGACCTCGGCCCAGCCGAGTGGGCTTCGTCTGCGACGTCGTCGTTGAGCCCCATGCGCGGCCTCTGGCGCTGTCTGCTTCATCATCGTCACGCATGACCGCCGGCATCGTCGTCACGCACGGTCGCCGTCGTCGTTCGCCTCGTCGTCGACTTCGGCCTCGTCTTCTCGGCTGCTCGGCGCCGACCTCCGCAGTGGAGGCGTAGGCCCGACGCGGCGTAGGCGCGCAGCGCTCCTCCCTCCGGCGCCGGTCGCCGGCGATGGTCTCCGTGGCGGAGTGCGCTGGAACGGCAACCTACGAAACAGCCTCGCCCCGCAACCGATGGCCGTTTAGGATTGGAGGAATCAATGCCTCGTAAGTGCATGCATAACCTGGGCCGTTTCCTCACTTAATTAACTGCATGCAGGGAAAAGTGGAAACGGAAGGACGTGGTGAAGGAACCTTCAACGCCGGATTAATGGCTGCCTCATTAATTAGCCGTTCAAACAAGGTGCGTTGATCCATTTTTCCGTAGCCTCCAGCGCAAACGCAGCTTCCTTCAAGCCGGCCCAGCTGCTCCGCTACTCCCAGTCGGTACTCTGGTACGCTCAGACAAGTACAAGTCAACACAACACTTAAGCACGAATCTACTTCACTCGGCCGCTCCACGCGTCGCCACTCGGTTGGTCACCTCATCACCATTCGGCCGTCCCGCGCGTCGTCACTCGGTTGGTCACCTCATCACCACTCGGCCGCTCCGCGCGTCGCCACTCGGTTGGTCACCTCATCACCACTCCTCCGCTCCGCGCGTCGCCACTCGGTTGGTCACCTCATCACCACTCGGCCGCTCCGCGCG
>NC_057798.1:44286847-44288214 GCF_018294505.1 Triticum aestivum | reverse complement strand
GATTGATCACCTCATCAGCACTCGGCCGCCCCGCACGTCGCCAATCGGTTGGTCACCTCATCACCACTCGGCCGCCCCGCGCGTCGCCATCGATTGATCACCTCATCAGCACTCGGCCGCCCCGCACGTCGCCAATCGGTTGGTCACCTCATCACCACTCGACCGCCCTGCGCGCCTTCAGACAGCTAAGTCATTTTACATTCTGTTATTTTCGTCTTCCCGAGTATTCCATAATTCACACATCAGGTTCACTCGGAGGCCACACCACCGAGTGTACCTCTACGCTCGACTGCTTATTTTCACATACTTGCTTAGTACTGGTTATGTGACTCCGAAGTCCAACTTCCTTTTTTTCGCATATATCATTCACGAACACCATGTGTCGTTCTTCATTTCGAGTTTGCATCGGTCCTCCGGGGCTGCAACTCAGTCAAAACACTACACTTCCGTTTTATTTTAGCCATATTCCAACAAGTTCAGTAGGATTTCTCGCTTCGACAAGTGCGAACGAATCCTTCACTCTTTTAAACTTTTGCTGGTCAACCAGCAAGCCCCTTGCACTCCCAGCGGGTGTCTATGGGTGTTATTCACACAAATCATTTCAGCACACATCAAATTTCCTCAAGAAATTATTGTGTTGACTTGTGCCATTTTTTACACAAGTTACCGCGATCACTCGACGTCCCTACGCGCCAACTTCATCGCTGCTCGGACTCGGTCTCCATACTGGTCCTAGCGCACCACAACACTGACTTTGTCGCCCTGTTGATTTCAAACACGTCCGGCCAACCCCTCTATGGAATTCTCTTCATCGTATCAATGATATAGACCTCGTCGGGCATGAGACAGATAAGTCCCTTTCATAATTAAACTTCACACTTCACTCTTTTGCGAGTTTGCTTCTTCCGAGCATCACTCGGAAGCTTCTCCTCATCTTTACCCAAATCCGACTCGATGAATTACAAATCATCCATTCAAAACTATATTTCTCATATTCCGACATGTCCGTTGTCGAAGCCTGTAGTATGCTCGGGGGCTACGCCGCACTCGGGGGCTGCATCTCATTTGGAATGACACTCTCCTAAGTGGTCGAGTACTTCATCACCAATCAGACCCTTCACTTCAACAAGTACATTCGATCCGCCACTTTGACAAATTTCATAATCACCCAGACACTCTGCGTGCCATCTTCGTTCCTACTCAAATTCAGTTGTCGCACCGGTCTTGTTGCGCCACAGCCACACTACACCGACCTTGTCGCTACATCAGCTTCAAAAGCATCTGGCTAACTCCTTCAAGGACCATTTTTGCCACTCAGCTGGACACTTAGTCCTTCACTCGGCCGCCCCGCGCGTCGCCACTCGGTT